>NC_092212.1:45281676-45326320 GCF_043381705.1 Parasteatoda tepidariorum | reverse complement strand
GATTACAAGTAATTGATTACTGTAATCAAAATTGTAATCATGATTACAGCTGTAATCAAAATTTTTTGAAAGTTGTAATCACGATTACAAGTAATTGATTACTTGTAATCGTGATTACAAGTAATTGATTACATAGCTGTAATTATCTGTAATCAATTACAGTTGTAATCGATTACTGTAATCAACGGCCAACTCTGACCTCTAGCTATTAAATTTGGATTATTTTAAGAGATTTTATACTATTTTTTAAAGGACGTTAATATAGTGTTAAAGCATTAAAACTTTTTGTTTAAAAAATGTCAAAAAGCAATCATTATTATTATTAACTGGAAACAAAAATTTTTATAGTTCGATTTTAATAAATTTACACGTCATGAAATTAAAATGCCCTTTTGACGAATAAGAATAAGCCTATTTATGTTTAAAATTTCCGGTGACGGTTAAGCATAATATTTCTTTAATTTTAAATAACTTGTGTTAATTTACGTATTTGTTTTTTTTTTCTCGAAAATCGTCTGCTTCATGACATTGAAAAACAGTTTGGAAGAATGAGATTACGCAAATTTATGATTGACATTGAGAAATATAAATTTTCACACTCTAATTTTAGAACACATGAAAGCTGATATGTTTATTTATCGATGCTGTATAACAGTCTGGCCCAAATGGTTTTAACACCACCCTCCGGCAAAGAACTTAACTCCTAGTTCAATTGGGTATAATATAGCCTACGTCACAGGTTGTGTTGTTCCTACTAAATTTAACCCATGAACGGCATTTTCTGCGAGCCTAACTTCAAGCCACAAATAAACAAACGAAGTGTTCGATCGTTTAAATAGCTGCTCGCCAGATTTTATTGCATTATAAAGAAAAGTTATTGAAACTAAATACAACTAAATAAACAACAACAACTAAAACAAATAACAACAACTACTAATAACAATAACTAAATAAACAACAACTAAATTCCATTCGTTTAGCATTGCGTCATATGTTGTTCCTACTAAATCGAAGTAGTTGTGTTTTTTTCATATTATACCCAATTGATGAATTGGTGAGTTTATAGTTTTTATTTATTATTTTTTAATTGTATTTGTAAAATTCCTTATAATCGTTTGGTCATTTGTTTTATTTTAGTTATATGAAATGCTTAGATGTTGATTCGTTAAGGATGTCTTTTGCTAATGATGAAGAAAATAAATTTTGGGAAGTCAATTACGATTTATTTTAAATATTTTAACTTCTAATCATTTCTGTTGTTCTTACATTTCTTTCAATGTTGATTTTAGTATGTATTTATATAGATGTAAGGCGCCATTACTCATTTTAAACTAATGGAAGAATAAATACGGAAAAGCGTTATTTTATCAAGATTTTTTCTCTGTTTATCGTAGAATTTATTATATAAAAGATAAGAAATAGTCAGTAGTAAATAAAAGTATAAAAGAAATACTCTTTACGTATTATAGAATCGAAATTTAAAATAGTACATTAAAAACAAAAGAGAGTATGCAAGAATAAAGAGAAAATTAGACTTAGAATATTGAAATTAGGAAGGTGTATAGAATGCACAGGGAGAACGATAGAATAAAAAAATTTAACATTCAATAATTAGTTCGTTGAAATTGATAATAGTTACACTTGTAAGAAAAAATACTATGATGGCAATAATGCAACTACAGAGTTAAAATTTTAAATACTAAAAGGGTCATTTTTGTTTACAAACTTAACCCAACCTTTTCCTAACACTTCAATTTGTCTGAAAGTTATTGCAATTTTAAGCGCTTTTTCCCCCCTTTTTTTTTTGTTTTAAATAATGATTACACTAATGAAATTTTTTTTTGTTGTGTTTGTACAAGCTCTTGATCTTACTTAATTCAGGTGTAGGGATTTCAAATCTGGAATTTGTTTTATTTTGAAGGATACTGATTTTTTTTTCCCAAAATGATATTTTAAGTTTAGATTATTACTTGTCTCACCGTACACGTTTATAAGGAACGAATAGGTTTGTGTATATACATATATAGTTGACTGTTCCTTTGAAAATAACACTTAAGACAAAAAATTTATGATCTTAGCGTATCGCATCATTAACTGAAAGGTATTATTGCCTTCTTTATACCACTCCCTACTTAGCAAGCAAGTGGAGGCAATTACTCTTCACTAAAGTGAAATTTTAAAAAAAAAAAATCTGGTTTAGAACAGATAATTAAATTGCATTAAAATTGTAACTTGTAGAGAGAAACTTATTGTAGATTTGATATCAACGACGCAAGAATATATATAATTCGTTCCAAAATCTCATGCAACAGGGAAAAAAGTTGTTCCCTAGTTCTATTTATCTCCATTGTTGTAGAAAAATTTTTCTTTCCCAAGATCTTTCTTTTATTAGTTCGTGTTGATTTTATCTGAAAACTAACATAAAAAAGAAAATGATTAAAATAAGGGAAAGTGATTAGGTTTCTTCAGATATAAATCATAAAAATTAAATAAAAATTTTTTGAAAAATATAGTGACTAAAGAGAGACGAAAATCGTTTCCAGTATGAGCTGTTATACATTATAAGGTTATTGTCACAGATTATTAACAGGTAAATTTATTTCTCATTTATTTCTCCATATTGAGTCACACATTCTCTATTCCTAAGTTAATTTTTTTTTTAATCTTAGTGTAACGCGTCATAAACCGAAAGATATTATTGCCTTCTTTATACCATTCCCTACGTAACAAACAAGTGGGAGCAATTACTATTCACTTGAGTGAAATTTAAAAAAAAAATCTGGTTAAGAACAGATAATTAAATTGCTTAAAAACTGTAGCGTGTAGAGCAGGGGTTGCCAAACTTTTTTGATCATCGACCCCTACATAATTTTTCGAAATCTCCATCGACCCCCATAAAAGTAATTTTCTGTTAATAAAATAGAACTCGATTAGATACTGAGTTTGTACATTTATTTTATGATTTTNAATTCCATTCGTTTAGCATTGCGTCATATGCTGTTCCTACTAAATCGAAGTAGTTGTGTTTTTTTCATATTATACCCAATTGTATTTATAAAGTTCCTTATAATCGTTTGGCCATTTGTTTTAGTTTAGTTATATGAAATGCTTAGATGTTGATTCGTTAAGGATGTCTTTTGTTAATGATGAAAAAAATAAATTTTGGGAAGTAAATTACGATTTATTTTAAATATTTTAATTTCTAATCATTTCTGTTGTTCTTATATTTCTTTCAATATTGATTTTAATATGTATTTATATAGATGTAAGGCGCCATTACTCATTTTAAACTAATGGAAGAAAATATATGGAAAAGCGTTATTTATCAAGATTTTTTCTCTGTTTATCGTAGAATTTATTATATAAAAGAATTTACCCCGGATGCCTCCACTAGGGGGCGGGACGGGGCTGAGCTTTGAATATATAAAAGAATTAAAATAGACAATAGTAAATAAAAGTATAAAAGAATTACTCTTTACGTATTATAGAATCGAAATTTAAAATAGTACATTAAAAACAAAAGAGAATATGCAAGAATAAAGAGAAAATTAGATTTAGAATATTGAAATTAGGAAGGTGTATAGAATGCACAGGGAACGATAGAATAAAAAATTTAACATTCAATAATTAGTTCGTTAAAATTAATAATAGTTAAACTTGTAGGAAAAAATACTATGCTGGCAATAATGCAACTACAGAATTGAAATTTTAAATACTAAAAGAGTCATTTTTGTTTACAAACTTCACCCATCTTTTCCTAACACTTAATTTGTCTGAAAGTTATTGCAATTTTAAGCTCTTTTTTCCCTTTTTTCCCCCTCTTTTTGTTTTAAGTAATGATTACACTGAGGAACAAATTTTTTGTTGCGTTTGTACAAGCTCTTGATCTTACTTAATTCAGGTGTAGGGATTTCAAATCTAAAATTAGTTTTGTTTTGAAGGATACTGATTTTTTTTCCAAAATGATATTTTAAGTTTATGCGCACGTTTATAAGGAACGTATAGGTTTGCGTAGTTACCTATACAGTTGACTGTTCCTTTGAAAATAACACTTAAGACCAAAAATTTATGATCTTAGCGTATCGAATCATTAATTGAAAGGTATTATTACCTTCTTTATACCACTCCCTACGCAGCAAACAAGTGGGGCAATTACTATTAACTAGAGTGAAATTTAAAAAAAAAAAATTCTGGTTAAGAACAGATAATTAAATTGCTTAAAAACTGTAGCTTGTAGAGAGTAACCTATTGTAGATTTGATTTCAACGACGCAAGAATATATAAAATTCCTTCCAAAATCTCATGCAACAGGGAAAAAAATTGTTCCCGAGTTCTATTTATCTCCATTGTTGCAGAAAAATTTATTTTTTCCGAGATCTTTATTTTATTAGCTCACGATTGACTTTATCTGAAAACTAACATAAAAAAGAAAATGATTCTCTATTTCTAAGTTAATATTTTTTCAAGTACAGTTCATTTATTGTTCAAATCCAAGTAATCGTTCATTTTTTTGCGATTTACATATTAACAGCATGTTCTTACTTAAAAATATAATAATTAACCCGTCTAGAAAGGATTAATATACATTTGAAATATTATAGTTTCATGTAATGTATATTTTTAAATATTAATAATTCATTTAATTAAAATCAATATTATTGCATTTCTTACGATTTTTTTAAACCGTATTTTAGGATTACATAAATTAGTTATAATTTAAACAGTACCTTTAAACCAGAAAACGACATTATGTTCTGTAATAAAATTGTAGATGGTTTCAATACTGGACACTTTAAAATTCATTTTAATAAATAATGCAAATGTTTTTTATATACTTTGTATTGCAAAATATATATTGTCAGAACGTTTCGTTTACAATTTTGTAAAGTGTTAAACTTCAAATTTTATCGACTATCAAATCGAGAGGGTATAGCAAGTATTAAAGGAGTACGTTTTACCGTTAAACAGAGTTAAATACTTTTTTGGCGAAATTGGCGACGAAACATCTGAAGCAATGCCGCCGCTGAATGTTTTACCTGAGTGTGTTTCACTTATCCGGAATCTGAATCCATAGCCTCCGTTTCAAATTTAGACCTCACTCATGACAGAAAATAATTTTCTCTCAAATTTTGACGTATTTTAATTTGTCAGATGACGGAAACAAGCGTTCTCATTGGCTGTATTGCGGCGGTGAGTGATATTGTTTATTTTTAAAATCAATCGAAATATTTTTCCCGTTTAATTTTTTTTTTTTTTTTAAGAAAAAAGAAACGTGTATTTGAATTACTAATTCTTTTTGTTTCTCCCCTTCTTGAAAAGATCTATAAAGTAATTTTTAAAAAAAATATTTTCTTTATGTTTTTAAAACGATTTAAAAGTATAACTGCTTTAAAGAATTATTTGTTCATATGATTGTCATATTAAAATAATAATGTTGTGTTTGAGTATGATACAAGTTATTAAGTTTTTTTAATTAATTTTTTCCTTTACACATTCAGAAAGATCCTATGAACAAAAATAATTTTATCAGCTGTAAAAAAAGGGACAATATCATTTATGCAGAACTTTCGTTAATCTAGTAACCAAAAATACATTAAAATATATTTGAGTTTTTTTTATGAAATTTCTAAACTCCAGTACTTTTAAATGAAAATAATAGATTTTTAACATTAGAAAGACTGAAACTTAGTATATACCTATATTGCCCAAAAGCAGTCAAAAATGACTGGATTGTAAAAGAAAAAATAATGTGTAAAGAAATTTGTTTAAAATTAATTTTTAATATTTTTTATATTATTTACTGTTATATAACAAGTTATTAGTAAATATTAACAATAAAAAAATTAAAGGTCCGTAAAATTCTAAGAAATTGTGTCATTATATACATCATTGTTTTTCTAATTGAAATTAAAAGCAGTCAAAATGACTTCCCCAGGCAATCTAGTGTAAATTAGAATTACATTTTACTTTTATCCTCTGTTTACTATCAGCTGTTAAGTGTTGTAGTATTTGAATTTTTAAAAAAAATTCAAATCTCTTTTAGCATAGAACTTTTTATTTGGGTATAACATGATCCTAATAGGAGCTTTCCGATGAACTGAGTGGCCCGTAATCACAGCAATTAATATGTAATTTCAGAATGTATTTTCAAAATATAAATATAAAAATATTACGCAGGACATGGGTTGCAAATGTTCAAGTCAGAAAGAAGCAGAAACGCTATCGAAATCCGAAGATGAAAAAATGGGATAAAAATCATCAAAACCAATTTAATTGCCTTACAAATCTTCCATGGTCACTTATCGATTTTCAGCTCTTCTCCATTTCCTCCAGCAATCAAACAGATTTTGATATTTTATGTCCTGTTCTCCTTAGTGGTTAGGTATCAGTAGTGTTTTTTCTTCACTGAAATATGGATTTGCGACCACCAACGTGCATGATTTTTTGTACTCTTTAATGAGGATGATTCTAGAACTTAATATTATGTCAAGGTTTTTCGATAAATCATCTATTGTCGTATATTGTTAAGAACTTGTGTATAAATTTATCTTCGATTAAGTCAAAATTCTTTCAACCTCTGTTACATCAGCTCAACTTGATGTTCTGGAATCTTATTACATTCACATGAATGTGGATTCTCTTACTGTTATTAGTTCCTCTCTCACCCTTCATTCTGCTCCGAATTGAATCTTGCTAAGGTTTACCTCTTTCTGCCACCGTCATCGCCCTTGGCCATCGTTTCTTTTTCTTGATTTGTTTCAGCTTTACTTTTTTCCATTTTTCACTAGCAACATTTTGTCGTTTTCTTTTTCTTTTTTTCTTTTTTTCTTTTACAAATCTGTTTTGTTTTCATCATTTCATGTCTTGATGGGTCTTGACAATGGCATCTTGTGAGTGCTCGAAGCATCATAACTTTTTCCAATTTGATTTTTGAAATGTGATTTCGGAATGCGCATATCGTAAAAATATAAGCACAAGCACTATTTTACAAAGTTTTTTTTTTAAAAAAAAAGAATTTTGATAAGAAATGAAATTGTAGAATTTTGCTTACATACCACTTTTAATTACAAACATGTTAAAAAGTTTTAACAAAAGAAATTATTTAAAAAAAAAAAACCGAAAATTCATTTTTAAAAAATAAACTACACTTTTTTAAAAAGAAAAAATATGTTCTAGATTTTTAATAAATAAAAATCAAAACTATGTTCTTTCATTTTTTTATAATTTCATAAACACTATGTTTTTTTTTCCAAAAAAAAAGCAAATGAGTTTTATGAAATAAAGTGTGATGAAAAATAATTTCATAAAAATTTTATTTTTATTAAATAGATTACAAAATTTTTGCTTATGAGACAAAATGATTCTGGGGAAAAAAAAAAAAAGAATTTCAAGACGAACTGGAACAGTTTTTCCCACGCATCTTCATTCTGTAATAACTCTCAGAGAAAACATATTTTCCAAGTTATTGATTTGTCAAAACTTAATAATCCTGAATATGCAGCAGATGGCTATTCACTCTTAATTTTTGCGAAAATGAACATTAAACGTTCTGATCCACCACTAATGAACCACCACGAACTTTCCAAGAAAAATACAGAGAGGACTTTACCTAATGAAATTGGCGGAATTTTTATATTTTTCAGTAAATTTACGTTTTTTGGAGTGCTGAATATGAATCCGCATTTTGAAACCAAAATTTTTTTTTCTCCGGGAAATATGTTTTTTCTTTGCAAAATCCGTTTTCAACTAACTTAACGATAGAAAATTTCCCACAAATTTAATACCTTCAATGCGTATGCAAGGTAATAAATATGAGTATAGAAATTATGAGTATAGAAAGAGTGTACAGATGAGTATAGAAATGAGTATAAAATAATAAGTATAAAAATAATGACTATAGCATAGGAATGACGTCTCATTACTCAGCAGGGGAAAAAATAAAGAATAATTAAAAGAGATTTGAAATTTATAAAAGATTCTCTTTTCGGATCTAATATATAAAAAAATTATTTTCACCCCTTGTGGGAAAAACTCCCCCTTCCCCCAATAACTATAACTTTTTCTCAACTACCCTGAAAATTGTAATTTTTAAGGTCTTTTCCATTTTTGATTTTTTGCCGAACTTCGTGAATTTTTACTCAATTTAGGCTTCTAACAACAATCACGTGAGTTTTCCCTTTCCCTTCATTAATTTATTTTCCTGAGAGAAGAGGGTTTACTTCTTAAATTATCCTCTTAATCATAATTTTTCTTAAATTTTTTTTAAAAACCATGATCTTTGGCCTCCTTATTTTATTTTTCATACAAATGAAGTTAGGAATGTGAATTTTTCTCCCAATTTTATATTTGTTCTAAATAACAAAAATAAATTCTCCCTAACCCTGAGTGCAATACCTCCTAAAATCCTAACATTTAAATACATTTCTCCTTTAAAATTTAATGTTCTTTTTCTTTTAATTTTTAAGTCATCAAAATTTGAAATATGACTCATAATATTGAGAAGCTTATTTAAAGTTTATTTGTAGGAAAATTGTGACGTAATAAAGTAAAGACAAATTGAAACATACAAATAGTTTTATTCAACAAGTTTTGTGCAAAATATATTCATTTCTAATATTAATAATTAGGTTGGTAACAATAAATATCAATATGTGGCTCTCTGCTATGAAGCGATCGAGGCATTAAAGCTTAAATCATTGTACAAATAAATGCATAAAGATAAAGAAATATGCCTGAAATCTTTTAATTTTTACATATTCCATGAATACGGAATTAATGATAGACGCGGTTGTTGTTTCTAAAGCCACTTGCCAAATACCAGCAAGCCTGCTTGGTGATAACCTAGGCGAATTTAAGGCAAAGAGTCCGTTTCGTGTTTTTCAGTGGCGCCATCTATGGCCTCACATACGTCTTCGGCCTCACATACGTCACAGCCCTTTTTAAAGGGCGGACTCATTCATAAATCCATTCATTCATCCACAGATCGTAATTTTGACCTGAACCAGAGAAATATCAGTCTCTAATTCAGTACCCCCTGAGGTATGGATTTGTTATTCTGTTAGACTCACTGTTTTTACTCTGTTAGATTATTATTTTCGCTCCACATAAACTTTTCCTTGGATTTGAAATATTAAGAGAGTCATATACTTAAAGAAATTAATTGATTGCTGAGTTTTAGTTGTTTAAGAAAACATAAGTCTTGCTTGCATAAAAATTCAAAAAAATAAAAATAAAACAGCAATAAATGTAAAGGGAGAAATGCCCTTGAAAATTAAGATTTTTGAAAATTAAGCACAAGGGGGAAGGGGGACTGTTTTTGTTATTTAGAACAAATATAAACAAAAGAGGAAAAAAAACTCTCATTCCAAACTTTATTTACATGAAAACCGAAAAAAAAAGTGACCAAAAGTCCAGGTTTTGGAAAATTTTAAAGAAAATTGCGGTTAGTCGGAAGGGGGTGGAGTTCAGGGGTAATCTTCCTTTCAGGGAATGGGATGATTTCTTTCTCTAAATTGTTCTACATGTCCTTCTACTAGACAAAGGTTTATAAGCCTAAATTGAGCAAACAAGCCTGCAAATGTATGTAATTTCAATAAAGCAATAAAGCTTCTAGCAAGATTTAGCAACCACACGGACCTCACAGTGTTAAAACAAATTCATTACGGATGGGATAGGGACCGTTTTGCGGCCCAGGTGCCTAGTTCCAGAGCACTACTATGGCTATGCATCAAGCAAGAGCTCATAAATTGTGCAAGCAGTTTTTTCACGTAAAAATCTTTCAAAAAATTTTCTGCTAAATGAAAAATTGTTTTCATGGAGCAAGTATAAAATTTTTTCCATTGTTCTGATTCACCTCTGTGCCTTTGTCGTATAAATGAAATATGACAATCTAAATAGTTGGTTTTTTCACAAAAGTAAAAAGTGGTAGAAAATATGTGAAATATTATATTGTGGTTTGTGTGGAGAATCTGCAGTTTTAATATTCGTAAGTATACTCCGTTGCAAGTTAAGAAAAGACCATTGCAATGTAAGTTTTAAGCAATCATCTGGAACTGAATATAGTTCCGTTTTTTTTTTCAAATTATACAAATATACTTTCAAATTAATATAAAAGCTTGTGAAAGTTAAACACGTCAGATAGAAATTTAATTCGTGCTATCTTTTACGACATATATCATGGAAATATTTAAAAAATATAATTTTGTAGTCTTAATGGAATCCTCCTAGACTTGGGCGTCATATTTTCATAAATAAGGAGAACATTCGTTCTTGAAAAATCTACAATTATATGACGTTGGAAGAACATTGGATTTGATTGGACCACTAAAAATAGGGAGTTTCATGCTGTCATGACCTTAACAAATCAAATGCGAGTTAAAGAATTTTTACTTTCGTTTTGCCGTAGAAGAAAATCGTCTGCATGAAACAATATTTATTATTCTTTCAACAGTTTCTTTAAATGCGAACAGAAAGGCATATATTGCTCACGATTTTTCGATATCATTTTTCTTAATTCTTATAGCCTGTTTGTTAATTGATCATTCAATAAGTCTTGGTTTCCTCATTTCACGCGATTTAAGAGAGGTAGCAAAAAAGGTTGTGCAACGTCGTTTCAAGAGTTGGCGTGTTAGCGATGTTGATATTTGTTCGCCCTGGAAGCTTGACATGCATTAGGCGTGCACTTAGATGCAAACAGACTCACTCCATAGAAATAATGGCTTTTTCTTAACTTGCAAGAGAGTATAGAGAACGAGAACATTTACAGTCAACTTAACCCAGTAACGTCCAGGCCCTAAGAGACGTCTATATATGAAAAAGACCTATGTGAAAAATCCCTAAGTGAAAAAAGTGGTAGAATGGCAGTTAGCCGATGTGGTAGTTTGCGTATACTACCACATCGTGGATATTTCTTTCCATTATCTTCCACTTTAGCTTTAAAAAGGCACTATACGGGGACTCAAATCCAAGTATAAACATTTGTATTATTAATAAAAAAATAGTAAACAGAACTATCCTGTTTCTGTGCTAAATAATTATAAAAATAAATCCCAATAATGAAACATTTAACTTTTTTCGCTACTTTTTCAACTTTTTTGAGAATAGAAACAGTCCTTATAAAGGCATAAACATTTGAAAACAAAATAGGACCTATCCGAAGAAAATATACACTATGTCCTAATATTAATATAATATACTACATTTTCCATTAAGACTTTTTTTTATGCAAACAAGTAAAAATAAAAAGTTGGGAATGAAATAGTTTAGAATTTTATACAATATAATAATAAAATATATTTTTTCACTCAACAACATTTAATGTAACCTCATTTAAAAGAAAAATATATGGTATAAATTTAAGGTAAAGCAATTATATTTGTTTGTAAAAAGTAGGATATACTTCTGTCGCAGAACTTCACCTTCCATTCCTATGTAAGTTTTATGACATTTACTGAAACAGAAATCAATGATTAGTGATCGATTACATCATAACTTCAATATTTCTACCAAAATTAAGTTAAAATTACCTTTCAAATGATATAAACTAAGTATTTGTACTGACCTATATCGAGTTGCGTGTTTATGTCGTAATAAATAATTCATGCGTTAAAATTATGTTATATTTAAGATCTTTTATTGCTTTTGCATTTTCTTGAACTGATCGGTAAATCTAATTTATCCTGTGTGCATATTATATCTTAAATAATATCATACAATTTGGGTGAATGATATTAATAAATGCTCCAAATAATTTGGTTCTTATTTTACTTTTTATGATAGTAAAAGATAACAGATAGAATTAAAAGTAAGTTGGTAATAATATTAGAGATAGCTGTTATAGCTAAGAACAGTTGTACAGGGTTTGTAAAACCATCAAAAAGTTTTAAAAAAAAGTGTAGTAATACAATAAACAGTAATTTATTATTAACATTCTAACAGTTCCAATATAAATATACCTATAGTTGTGAAATATCAAGTTTCGATTTTTAACTTTAAACTATTAGTTGAAAGAAAGTTGATGGTATTATAAATTTTTGATATTTATCTCTGAAACAAATGTTGATAACAGATACTAATAACTGAAACAAATACTGATGTTCCGGAATCTCTTTGATTTGAACGTGAATAATTCGAAATATTGAATAATGTGAAGTAATTTCTCTAGAATTTTCTACTATTTATAAAACTATGTTAAAATTTTATCTTTGGTTTGGAATCCACCCCACGCATAGTAAGTTTGTTCGAAGTCCAATCCAAAAAAATAAGAAAATTTTACTGCGTTCTAATTTTTTTAAAATCTTTTTTCGGCCATTTAAATAATTTTAAAAAAAAATAAAGCATACTGAGACGGTGGGATAGCGGGGGTCATGGCGGTTAAGCCTCCACAATTTCGTGACCATCGGTGGTAATGTGATAAACTGTGATAATGTGGTCATCATTGTTCCCAGGTCGCCTTTACTTCTCAGACAATCTGGCAACCATCGATCTGAAGCTGGGTGGGCTTCAAGCCGCCACTGGGTATCGAATCCCAAGTTCTTCGAAATGACAGTTCAGTGCCTTAACCACTGAGCCATAGTGGCTCTAAAATAATTTTAACGTCAAATATTATAATATTTTATAAATACCGAAAAGTGAAGCAAATGGTTGTAGCAGGTTTTTTTTAGGGTAGGAGATTAAGTGCACATGAAGGTCTTGGAGCAATATAGTGATTGGCCACATTTTTATCGAAGGGGACATTTTTGCATCAAACTAATATTTAATAAAATTGCAGATAAATATTTTTCAAGTTACTGGAATTTTCACTACATAAAAAAACAATTCACTAAAGCATCTTATTGCCATAATGGAAATCTTATTTTCAACAAGAAAAGAAAAAAAATCTCCTACTGAATTTCAAAATGTAACTTATTACATTGCCCTTAATTCTTCTTATATTGCAGAATATACAATGTATTTGTGAATTTACTAATTTATTATATTGTAAGAAAGCATTCCCGCAACATCCCACTGTGGGCCAGGGGTCATGTATGTATAGTCTCCACAATTTCGTGACCAACAGCATGATTGTGGCAATATGGTTAGTACTGCACACAGGCTGCCCTTACTTCCCAGATATGCTGGTACCCATCGAGCTGATGGGTACCAGCATACCAGATATGGGTTGGCGTCAAGTCGCCAATGGAGATTGGACCAAGTTCTTTACAATGGTAGTTCAATGCTGCAACTATTAAGCCAACGCGGCTCTATCCTACCCGTAGATCACCATTAAAATTAAGTAATTTTAAAGTTTATTTCTTATCAAAATTTCTTAAGCTCAATAAGTATCTTGGTATAGCTATTTAATCAAAGCATATTTTTATTAATTCGAATCTTTTTTTTTAAACTTTTCCTTGACATTGGAGTTTATTTGAATTCAATATAAATGCGAATTCCCTTTTTTTCTCATACACGTATTTTTGAAGAGATGTGGTATTTTTACCGATATTATCTAACTTTATTTTGGTTTTCATTAGAAACAGAAAACATAAAATTGCACCTGCGTTCTGCTACATTAGCATTTAATAACTTAGGAATGAGGTAGCAAATTTCCATTTTCAAAACCATTCTCTTTTGAAAATAATGTTCTTTTTCCCTATGGTTTCCTGTAAACATAAAATATTTATCATTTCCATCGATTGAAAGAACAATCTGAAATGCGAAGATTTGAATTGTGTTTCAAGAAAATAGTTATAAGACAGAAATGGTTTAAACATACTTTATATAACCACCCATTTTCTTTATTGAATTTATATTTGTTTATAACCTTATTCATATAATTTTCTTATGTGAAGTATATTTAAATAGACAATTTGAAGAATAGTTTTCTAAATACGAGAAGCAATTATAACTTTTATTTATTTTTAATTTTTGTTTCCATTCTGTCTTTAAAAACATTTTTGAATCTCTGAACATCTTTGATTATATTAAGTCAAATAAGTAAATAGGGGAGAAAGAAACAGTGAAAAAAAATATTGATTTATAATCTAGTGTAAATGTAACGTTTGAATGAGTTTTTTTTAACAACGTAAAACATTGACATAAACATCAATTTTTTTAGTGAAAACTTCCTTTGAACTCAACATTTTAAAAATTGCACAGAGGATTTTTGACAAAAAATAAATTTATGTAAACGAGCTATAATTTAATGAAAGAGGGAGAGAAAAATTTATCATTCACATTTAAGTACCGAATGCAGGTTTTTTGTAACATAAATAAGTAAGCTATATTATTATTGTGCTATATGAAAACAATACTTAGTAACAGCTTGAAGTAGAAATGCCCCCCTTGAGAAAAATAGCTATATTGCCTCAAACCGCCCTTTAATTGTAAACATATAATAAAAAGGAAAAAGAAACTCTCAAAGGAAAATGCAGTTTATTATTGATTTTAGTAAATTTTAATCGTGATCATAAACTACCTCGTATACATGGACTGCACATTTTTATTATTAATATTTATAAGAATAAAAATAATACAAAATCCGATGAGTGAAGCAATCACAGAGTACGAGTGCAATAAAATTAGCAAAATGCACTTAAGTTATAACTATTTATTCACTAAAGAAAACATCTAGAAACAGTTTCTAACAGTTTATTTATTTGCTTTATTTTCTTCTTAAATTTATTTTTAAATCCTATTTTTATTACGAATTCATTTACCTAAACTATTTATTTAGAAGATATTTTTATATTGTAAAAAAAATTTAGTTTGGACACCTAATAAAATTAATTCCTCAGTCTCAAGTAATAAGCAAACTAAAACAACATAAGTAAATATGTCTTTATAGTAGACTATAAAATAATTTTTCTCTATAGTTAAAACCCCTTTAAGACATAAAGATTAAATGAAGATGTTCGAAATTGCCCAGCAGTAAATTGAAGCACCAAAACCAATTATTTTTGCAGTAAATCTAGTTTTAAATACCCCAAAGAGAGTAATGAATTAAAACTGTTCTAGTTAAATTTGTACTAAGGGATATGATGTTATTGGTACAAAAGCCATATTTCCTAACTGCTAATCTGATAAGGAAGACAAAACTATTTTATTTACTTAATTATAACTGTGGAGTTTCACCTCAAACACTCATTGTTTTAAATTAGGAATTGAACAATTATTTTTTTATGAAAGTTAAAAGGGTTTTTTTTTAAAAAAATTTCCAGCTTAGAATCAAATCAGGCAAACTTTTGTTCAAAAATAGGTTTTTGAAGATTTTTTTTTACAAGTTATTGCCTTAGTTGGAAATTAGTTATTGCGTTTGGCATCAGAAATTAGAATCGAGGATCTCCTTAAAAACTCATTATCGAAACTCATTATTCAACAAAACCATCGTCTAAAAATTCTTATATGTTCTATAAAATTCTGTTAGATTTCTGTTAGGTTTCAAAAATCTAGAAAAACTTTCGTTAGAAGAGTTTTTTAACAATAAAAAAATGAAGCAGCTTTTATGTAGACAAATTTTAACTCTTTATTTCACAAAAAAATTTTAAAATTGCCGGTTTTAAAATTTTAGTACATAATTTTAGCCACGGATTTGCCCGAAATGGATTTGCACATGGAAAATTGTATAAATTAAAAAAGAAATTTTTAGCAAACAATTTTATCCAATTTCAATTTATACAATTTTCCATGTGCAAATCCGTGGCTAAAATTATGTACTAAAATTTTTTCTTTGTTAATCTTTCCATGTGCAAATCCATTTCGATAAAATCCGTGGTTAGAATTATTTACTAAAAATTCCTTTGCTAAATAATTTCCCTTGTTAATCTATACAGTTTTTCCATGTGCAAATCCATTTCGGGCAAATCCGTGGATAAAATTGTTTGCTGAAAATTTCTTTATTAATTTATACAATTTTCCATGTGCAAATCCATTTCGGGCAAATCCGTGGCTAAAATTATGTACTGTTGAATAGCCTTGTAATTNCAGACGTAAACTCGGCCAGAAGTGGGAAACAATGTGAAAGAAGACTCGTCAGACCATATTACTCGCTTCCACTGCTCTATAGTCCAGGCTTTATGACTTAAACACCACCTTTTCCTGTTACGGGCATTAGCATCACTGATGAGTGGCTTCTCAATTGCAGCACGGCCAGCAATTCCCTGTTTATGAAGCTCCCTTCTAATTGTTTTGGTACTCACAGGGTTCGGTAACACAACATTCATTTCAGCAGTAACTTTTGCAGCTGTGGTCTTCTTATTTTTCGTCACAATTGCCCTTAATGATTGTCTGTCACGATCACTCAGGACACACTTCCGTCTGCGCTGTAATTTAGCAGATGATGTTTTTCCGTTTTTCAAATATGCGGAATAAATCTTCGATACAGTATCTCTTGAAACATTAAACACCTCGGCTACCTTGCTTACGGAAGCACCAACCATACGTGCTCCAACAATTTGCCCACGTTCGAAGTCTGTTAACTCTGACATAATGCAATGACAACCTCACATAACAGTACTCTGACAACAACTGAACTGTTCAGCACATTTACGAAGTTGTATAGGTGGCGTAAGTAGTCAAAAATGCCAGCGCCACCTACACATTTCATTAAAATCAATATTTCTTTTCAAACATGCATTTCACAAGGTGTTTCCATATTTTTGTCCAACCCCTGTATATAGTTCAACTCAGTAGCCTTGTAATTTTCAGCCCAATCCAGAAGACAAGGAAACAGCTGGACAGGGTTACCACGGTCCTTGAAAAGTTTTAGTAGTAGTAGTAAATTATGGTTAATGCTAGAAAATAATTTTATTTTAATATACCTCTTTATCGTTAAGTTGTTTAGAAGTAGGAAGTTTCATCCATTCATATTTCCTTTGGAAAACAATTTTAGTGGTGGTTACACAAAAATTGGAATATCGACTTTTTATTTTATTTTCATTACCGCTTTTTAAAATTTTCAAGGTCTACAGGAGGACTTTTTCATGGAACTTACCCGCCTTTGCGTTACATGGAGAGAAAAACCACGAAAATCTCTCACGGCTGCCTGACGGCAAGGGGATTTTTACCTATGATCCACTAAGGATATTTTAAGTCAGCAATGTGGTCGGTGCGGGCCGGGTGCGACATTCGTATCGAACAGCTATCAGTGGGATTCGAACCAGGGTCTCCTCATTGGGAGACGAATGCTCTATCTCCTCAGCCACCACGGCTTCATGCTATTTTTGGTTACTATCCATATTGCCCATAGTTATTTGATCTAATGTTAAAAGTTCTAATAGTGTGTTTATAATCTACAATCATAACTCGCGATAACCTACTCACTAAAGCCTTAATTACGAATGGTTTTTACATGTTTATAAATAAATAATAACTTTGTGTAAATTTAAGTATTTATTATTTCTACAATCGGTGCAAAGCTCTGAAGAATAGCTGAATGATATATTATAAGCCATCCCCTAAAACTAAGCGAAATAGATAATTTTAGAATAAGTTCATTTAGTAAAAGAATTACTCTGTTGAACTAATTAGATATAGATAAAGTATGGGTCAAATTAATGATATTGTTCCCCGTAGCTGACATAAACAAAAGAAAATCTTCTTGAAGTCTGTGAAACAGTATTCTGCTAATTAAGAAAGCTTGGGATTATTCTTAGTCGGACAAGAAAGAAAACAGTTTCATAATTAGAAAGAAATATGACAATACCAAGATCAATTTATTTGTTTTGTGTGCATTCGTAGTTTTATATAAATCATTAAAAATTACCCAATATTGATTGAATTTAATTTTTTATGATAAATTTTCTATTAATGTAAAGATTAAATTTATATATAAAATTTTAATTACATTAACAACTTACTTCCACACTTAATTCGCAAATATTATTGTCTAGGTTATAAACATTTCAAATATCGTTCATTCATATTTATTCTAATCATAGCTCAGAATGAGTGTTTACGAAAATGGACGTAGTTCAAAATGCACATTTACGAAAATGGAAATAGCTGAAAATGCGAAATTCAGAAAATGATCATGACTCCAAATTCATACTTAAGAAAATGGATATTGCTATTTAAGAAAATATACATAGTATTTTATTCCGTTTTTCAAACTTCCCTTGTGAGAATCTTTCTTTTTTTATAAAATAAATTAATAAATCCAAATAAATTAGTAATGTGATACAAACCATCTGCATAAATCAATTAATAATTCTTTGTTAACCTAACTTTTTTTCTTCTTTTTAACGGAACTTTAAAAGTCAACTGTTCGTTTTACGGGGTTACCACCGGTTCTATAAATTTATTATACTGGTAATAAATTTCAGTTGTAAGAATTGTGATTTTTAAGTACCACTTTACGAGGAGATGACCTGAAAAGTTACATCTGTTATGTAACTAACCAGCCCGACCCCAAAGTCCCGGGCTTAGCTACATAATGATTACACTTAGTGTTTAAAAAAGTAAGCAAAATTTCCAGTTCTAACATTAGGATTGAAATGGGAAAAGCACACTTTGTACTGTGTTCATTTTCTTAAATACTCATTTTCAATCTTGTCAATTTTATTACGTGTTTTAAGTAATGTCTATTTTCTTAAAGACACATTGTGAGTCGTTTCCATGCGTTCAATTTCTAAACATGCCTTTTTAGCCTTCTCATTTTTCTTAAATACGCATTTTAACCTATTGTCTTAAACACGCATTTTGATCCACGTCCTTTGTCATAAACAGGCATTTTGAGCAATGACCATTTTCTTAAAACGCCTTTTTAGCCTCGTCAATTTTCTTAAATATGCATTTTATTTTATGTTCATTATCTTAAACACGAATTTTGAATTATGTTCCATTTTCTTAAACACACCTATTTAGCCTAGTCAATTTTCTTAAATACTCATTTTAACCTATGTTTATTTTCTTAAACATGCATTTTGAGCATGTCCTTGGTCATAAACAGGCATTTTGAGCAATAGCCATTCTCTTAAAACGCCTTTTTAGCCTTGTCAATTTTCTTAAATACGCATTTTAATTTATGTCCGTTGTCTTAAACACGCATTTTGAACGATATCCATTTTCTTAAAGCGCTTTTTTACCCTTTTCAATTTTCTTAAATACGCATTATAATTTATGTTTGTGGGGAATTAATTAATGACTATGTCAACCTTCCTATCAAAAGGTACCTCAAGATAGAATCAAGTTTACATGTCTTTTATACTAGTGAATTGGTATTCAATATTTATAGTGGTAGTTACGCCACATGTTCATTGTCTTAAACACGAATTTTGAGTGAATTTTCCATTTTCTTAAACACACCTATTTAGGCTAGTTAATTTTTTTAAGTACGCATTTTTTACCTATGTCCATTGTCTTAAACACGCATTTTGAATTATGTCCATTACCTTAAAAACACGCATTTTGAGCAATGCCCATTTTCTAAACGCACAATTTGAGAATTAAGAATTTAACGCACAATCCGAATAATGAAAAAATCTACGGCAAAAATAATAAAAAAAAATCTGATTATCGACCATGGATTTTAACATTGTTTTACAACGGTGTTTATAAGTTTGCAATGGTTTGAATATAATGTTAAAACACGAAATCATAGTGATTTTCTGGATTGTATTAAAAATTCAATATGAAAAGAGTAAGAAAGTAGGAAGAAACTATAATACAAAATTCTTCCATTCAAAAATGTTTTAACTATTTTCAGAGGTTTTCATACACTAAATACACTTTTGGAAAGTAAAAAACAACTTTGAATAGGAAATCTAATGTTTCCTGTTTGAAACCAGTTGAGGAAGCATAAAATCTCTACCCCTCTTTCTTTCCGTCTTTCTTAGAGAATTATTTTTTAATAGTTTGGTTCAATAGTTTTTAAATGAATAGTTTTTATAAAACTATTTTACCTACTACGTCTCCATTATAATATAATATAGTAAACAGATATTTCAGTCAAATTAGTTTCTTGTGCAATTTATTCAAACTATCTAATTGCAGACATGCACCATTAAATATTCCTCAAATTAAAATAGTTTTTAATTCACGATATCAATATACGTTATAGGTTTGAACAAAAAAACACATTTGAAAAAACTCGTACCAAATTGTTTGGAAAGAATTTTATATCTTTTCGGACGATTATTTTTTTGCTTCTTATCATTGCCTTTTTCTTTTGTTCAATATTTCTTGCATCCATCAGCTGTTTTATTTCACTTCATTTCAAACGAATCGCATGGTCACGTTATTTTCCTGACTTCGTTTGTTAAATTACAGGTTTTTGGTTCATTTTATGCCGTACTTATCTCTTAAGCTATTGATTTTTAAGAAAAAGTTTCTTTTTTACGAGCAATACTTATATTTGTTTTTATATTATTAATCCAATCAAAGAGCTCATTTTAATTGTAAAAAGTTTTTCTAATTCAGTTTATTTTTTGTGTTGCAAGTAAATAAAAAATTCCAAGCAAATATTTTGTTAAAAATGAGAGAATAATATTCGCAGACATGCTCATTAAACTTGTATAATATTTTAAAGATATATAGTTATGTTTGCATGAATTTCTTTAAACGATTAATGTTCCTTGTATTTACATTCGTCTATGTATGTAAAACATATTTTTTAACTGCGTAACTCATTTTCTAGTTTAAGTATACTAGAGTATAAACATATACAGCAACTACTTGTTGCAGAATTTGCAAAATCTATCTGCAGAAGAATTTTATAGATTTAGATTTGTCTGTAACCTTACATAGTCAGAAAGAGACTGCCATTGCAAAAAATTTACTTAATCTGATATGTGTACTACAGCAAATTTAGCATATTGCAAAGTTTTTTTTTAACTGGTTAATTTATTTTTTAGTTTAAGTATACTGTGGTATAAACATATACTACAAGTACTGAAAGATCGATAATATATTTTAATGTAGCTAAGTTATTACGCAGCATTCCCTCCCATAAAGTAGAATATATAGAATTAGAGTTTTATAGATGATAATTTTTGTTTTTAAACTTAAACATCGAGATTTTAGCTGGCTTTTGAGACCATGATAGCATTTATTTGACCTGGCGAGTCTGTTGGTAATCGTGACTGTCAAATCATTGTTAGTAGTAATGATAGTTCCAAGATATTTCCATTGTAAAACTCTTTCAAAGGTGTAATTTTTTACAGTCTGTGGATTAGGTGTATCGTGTGAAGTTTTCATTAATTTTGTTTCATATTCATTTATTTTTCGGCCAAATTTACCAAATTCAGCTTCTAATAAATTGAAGGTCTCTCTGACAAATTTTCTGAATATATAGACTAAGGCTGTATCTAGAGACGTTTTTTCATCAGCACATGTTAAGGTTTGAAAAATTTTCTGATATATAGTTCCTCTAACTATGAGAACAGACGTATTGATAACTTTTTCTACAGCTAAATTGAACAGTAGACACGATACAGGTCTGTTTACTAGGTCTGCGGGCCCAAACTGAAGTAGAAGGCCAGAAGAATACATGAAAAAGGAATCCTTAAAAGGTACTGTTTTCGATTTCGCAGAAATGTTAAGCACTGTTACTGATTCCATTATTCACTAACTTAATTTACGAATTTTTTTTAGAAAATTAAAATTTTTTAACAAGCTCTTTATTCTATTTTTCCTTTTTAAAGACTTTCTTTTTTAATTGACTTAGCGCTCGAATTAACTCGAGCGCACAAGTTAAGGGGTTAATCAAATAGGATTGGAATACATTACCGATTCGCTAAGAAATATCTTCAAGCTTTCTTCTTAAAGAACTAAATTTTTATCATTTTTATCCTTCATTTGCTGCTTATTGACTGAGTTTTAAAAATTTTTTTGCCTTTGCCACTTAATTATTCATTATACATCCCTTACATACAAGGATTCTGAAAGCGATATGTATAAAGGGCTGTCGTTACTAAACACCCTGTACAATTTTAAAAACACTTATGTCTGTTGAACTAGGGAAGATAATAGGAACTTAAATTTAAAAATATTCGCAAATACTTCAGTTGCAATGTAAGAAACGTAAGTTGATAGAAATCAAATCACTTGTGGCAGAAATCAAATAACCTTCCAAATATATTCTAAAAATCAGGTTCTACAAAAACAAAGGTTATTTAATTTAGGGCAAGTGCGTTTTTGTGACTAATTTGTTGCTTATCTAGCTTGATTTCGCAATTTAATTAACTCAAGGTACGTTTTATATATTTCAAGTTGAACATTTCTTATAAAATTTACGCCAAATTTGAAAAACATTAAAAATAATTTATTATAAATGAAACTACAAGCTACTAAAAATCAAACTACAAGTAATTTTTTTTATGGTTGAATAGATCGTAAAATTATAATTAATAAGTATTTAGGTGATAATTTTTGCAAGTTTTATCTGTAGTAGTATATCGTTTTCGTGAAAAATCTAATGCTTAAAATGCTGAATAAATGATGATCAAAAATAAATTGATAAAAATACAAAGTTGAATTCCGTTATTTTTAAATACATAAATTTCAATAAAAATGATTTTAAGCAAATAAAAATGTAATATCAAAAAGATTTTTTGTGTCAGCTAACGACTTGTAAAAATAACATTTCAATATTTAGAAGCTTCTAAAATAGCTTTAAGAATCGTCTGCTCTCAGGTATCGAAATCTGGCAATCTACAATGGTGAGAATTTAGCAGCTGTTTGAATCGTTAAAACATTTTGAACCTTTTCCATGGTTTGCGTGCGTTTGGAAACCGAAGCCGTTCTACACACTTGAATTCTCTCAAGCAAATACAAGCCTTTATAAAGTCCATTTTTTTATGCGATAATTCTTTTTGAATATTTACGTCTCTGTTTTTTACAACCAAGAAAAAGAATCTTTAATCCATATTCATTTTTTAAAAGGTAAGAACATAAAATATTTAGAACGAACGTTATTTTAATTTTTTGTGTTGCTTTTTATGGTAACCGCTTTTTCTGATAGAACAACTTGTTGTTCTAAATGTTGCGGTAATGAAACTAATTTAAAATTTCATAGAATTTTTTCAAAGTTTGGACGTTTTAATTGTGCATTGTTTTAATAATTCTGAAAGTCGATTAGAAACGTTTTTCGTGTCTGTATTAATTTTCCTATATTAAAATAATCATGACTATTATAGTGAAAAAGTCTAAAAAACATGAATTCATAAGCAAATTTAAATTTATTAAGGGACTAAATACTTTTTACACAGTACTGATTTTGTTCTAAGCGTGTTAATAATATCGTGCAAAATCTGAATACTATTACTTCGTTATCGGTTTCAAAAGTGATCCAAAATGTTTGGTATTTTCAATATATGTTTATTCACCAACGGTTAAGTTTTAAGACGCCATAATTTGATTAGTGTAATGTTTGTATTTGGACATGAAATAGCTGTCCAATTGGATACCTGTTGATGACGTCACTGCAGATAGATTTGTTGATTCAGAAGCCACACACACGCTCATGACGTCGTTTACAGGTATCCAATTAAATCTGATTTAAACCACATGGTTCGGCATAATTACTTCTCGAATTGAAAATACCGAATTAAACGAAATTTTATTTTTTTCTTGTTGCTATAATATTTTATTTTAAAACCATCTTTGAACATCCGATCCAATTTATTTTGGGTTTACGACTACTGATGTTCAACTCCGTAGCCTTGTTATTTTGAACCCAATCCAGAAGACAAGGAAACTCCTGGAGAAATTTACTTTTGTGATGTTACACTGAGGATATTTTACGTCAACACTGTGGTCGGTGTGAGCTCTATCTCCTCAGCCATCACGGCTTCATGCTATTTGTGGTTACTATCTATATTTCTCACAGTTATTTGATCTAATGTAAAAAGTTCTTAATAGTGTGTTAGTAATCTAGAATTATAATTTGCAATAACTTACTCAATTAAGCCTAAATTAGGAGTTACTTTTTATATATTTATAAATGAATAACAGCTTTGTGTAAATTTAAGTATTTATTATTTCTACAATTAGTGCAAAGTACTGACAAATAACTGAATGCCATCGAACTCCTAGATCAAATATTGGGAGAAATTTTCCGTCGTTGATGACTTTTTGTTGAAATATACCCGCTTTTGCATTACATAGTAAGGAAAACCACGAAAATCTCCGACGGTCTCTAACCCATGATCCGTCTTCCTCTGATGATATTTTTACGTCGGCACTGTGGTCGGTTAAAGTGTAGTGCGGAATTCGTTTCGACCAGCCATCGCTGGGATTCCAATCCGATTCACCTCATTGAAAGGCGAACGCTCTATCTCCTGAGCCACCACGGCTCCTTGCTATGGTATGAAATTTATGCTAGTCTTGAACTTGAACGAGAAAAACTAATTCCGAACACACACTTTAGACAGGCATAAACAGCCAAAGTCTTCTCTGAGCACACATTTGCGCCCATAGTTGCGCCCGATGGCTTACAAGGATGGGCACATATGCACTCATAAGCGCACATATGCACCATTGTATGTGCCAAAAGCAATCAAAGGGTTAAACAGTTTGGAAAATTGAAATGAAGTACTTGAATTTCAGAAAAGTATCCTATTAGGTACATAGCTGCCATTTTTTACACTTTTTGGTTAAGATACTTTGTAGTGATGGCAGCATAACAATTCGTTTAACTATGCAAAAACTTAATATTTTTAAAAGATAATGATAAAACCTTTCTTACATTTAATTAAATTATTTATACATATTATACGTAGTGGTACGTCAAAAGCCTTATGAACCATTTTTTAAGCAAAGATGAAAAATGTTATGTTTTGTTACTATGTAAAAGAGAAAATCTTCCGCAAAAATCAGGAGATTCGGCAGCTATGCAGGTAGCTTTGTCAAATTGAGTTGTGAAGTCTGTTAGTAAGGAAGTTCATTTTCTTTAATACTAAATTTTCTCAAGCGATTTTTGACTGGGCACTTTCTTTATGTCCACTTTCTTATTGAACAAATCTTAAAAAAATTATGGGAGAGTAATTATTGAATATTTTCAACTGTGAATGATGGAATTACGACAAAATTAATATCACACATGAAATATTTTCATTAATAAATAATTTTGTAGGTGGTCATACACATACTTATTTTTTAGGCTGTTTATATTAATATTGCTTTTCTCCTCTAGGTTCTGTTGTGGCTACCATACCTTCGAGCCTTAGATGTTTTCCCTTTTTTGGAAGAATCATTGTTAAAATTAGAAGAAAAGCCCCGAGAAGATGATGAGGTACATATTGTAAAAAATAAAATGTGCCTCTTAATGCAGAAGCTGATATAATAGAAGATATTTTTAAAATATTGGCTAGTAAAATATTTTATAGGAAAGAAAAAATATTTTTAAGTAACACACATTTAATTACTTTGTAAAATATGATCTTCTAAAATAATTGAAAATTATTTCATTCCAATAGAAGAAATGGATAAGGATTTATACCAGACGGGAGAAATTTTTTCCAAACATAGCATGCTAACATCATATAAACCGATTACTACCGATTTTCAAATAAATAATTTCATTTTATTTTGAAGAGTTTGGCACGATATGAGGGTAGGCCACATTTTCAAGTTGTTTAAAAAATGATTTTTAAGAAAGTTTTTGTTTAAAAAAACCCAAAAAAACAACAATTTGAAAATAAAGATTATGTTGTTATTTATTGTGCTATGTGAAAATTCTGAAAACTTGTAATGTACTTACCTTGAAACAATGATAAGGAAAATAATTGTACAAACTTCAAAAAAATTAGGCTTATCACTGTACTGCCCCATGCCCATCAAATTAAGTAATGGATAAGATCACAATGAGCTCAAATTTCAAATCCATAACCTTAAAGAATGAAACCTCTAGAGAGCGACCACTCTCTGTTCCACAGTAAAATGGTCGTTTAATGGAGGTTGGTCAATCTTAGAGGTAACCTGCATTGACTTTAAATGTTATCGACGGTACATGATACGTCACAAACAATTTCTATTTTAGTCAATATCATATTTTTGCTACGAAAATAGTAAAGTTTTATGTCTATGACACTAGTATTTGAAAGGCAAAACGAATGGAACAAGTATTATAATTCAGCTGAAATTTCATTCTGCATTTAAAACATAAAGCAGTGATAAAGTTCTACTGGTTTGACTATATTTTATACCATAGATTCATTACTTGTGAAAAAAGGATTCGAAGAATCAAATGAAAACAGAAACAAATATGGCCAAAACGTTCAAAGTTTTAGTAATCTTAATTTTATAATATTTGTGTATAATATTTGTGTATTATATTAGACGTAAGCACATTTAAAAACTTTACAAACAATTTCGTCTAGTTTCAGTGTAAATAAGTTTTAAAGGAGCCATATTTTTTTTATTTTTTTATCGTGTCCATGGACAATTAAATGGCCTCGTGTGCCTTCAAAACTGCATCCGCAAGCTCCAATACATCATTACTGTAGAGCAGGGGTGTCAAATTCAAAAACTAACTTGGTCCAAATAAACAATGCTTAACTTTAGCTCGGCCGCAAAAAAAAATCGATGTTAATATAATAATTGCTTTCACTGATAAGTACTTCCAAACATGGAAATAATTTCATATGCGAATTTTCGAGTATTTTCAAACCATGCCGGTAAATATTTGTAAAATTCAGGCATAACCACTCATCAAATTCAGGCATCAGATTTGAGTCGCACTGAATCTCAATCACTTCCATTTGCATACTACTGGGTACTGAGTCTATATTTATTGAGAAATTCGACGAAAACAAACAAAATTTGTTTTCCGAGGAGTTAAAATCTTTGAACCTTGTTTCAAATTCCGTTCTAAGATTTGAAATTTTTTCTGCGTATTTTTGATACGATGCAGTATCCCTGGAATGGCAGGTGCCGCAAGCCAATTAGAATTTTACATTTTCGCGCGTACAATTTAAAATGATCCGTATAGTTTATAAATAAAGTATATTATATTTTCATATGCTAGTTTCCTTTCTAATTCACATTTCTAATTTATTTTTACTTTGCGTCGGATATATTGACTGGGCCACAAAAATGTTCATCTCGGGCCGCACACGGCCCGTGAGTTTGACACCCCTGCTGTAGAGAATCTCACGAAGTTCTGAAGCCAGTGGCACCATACCCAGTTGTGAAACATATAGGGTAAGGGCTGGGCACTCGAGAATGTGATCCGGGGTAAGTTGGATATCGGTGCATTCTTGCACGGAATATAAGTTCATATTTTGTCCGGAAGAATTTTCATCCCCTTAAAGTGGTTTGTTCTTAGTCTTGTAATTGCTGATGTTAAGATTCTGGAACAATCAAAGTTAGTAATGAGGGGTTTCCTGAAGGAATGGGTCAGAAGTCTGTGTCTTGCAACAGCGTCTGCAAGCGTGATGGTGGTGCAAGGTTGGTCAGCACCTCTGCCTTCCTTAGCCAAGGAGTCCACGCACTCGTTTCCCTCAATATTCACCATATAAAATAGTTAAAGGAGCCATATAAAATAACTTTATTCTTGTTAATCCTTAATCAAAATTTCAAACAAAATGGGTAAAATAAATAAGACACATATAAATGTAATTAATTGGTTTTTGACAGTCATCCAGCTCTAATGATAGTAGTGAGAATGAAAGCTACGACCAAGAAAACAAAAGTGGAGCTTGGACCTCCTGGTCTCCATGGATGGATTGTTCCAGAAGCTGTGATGGTGGAATCTCTATCAGTATAAGGAAGTGCAGAGGAAGATGTGCATCTGGGGAACCAATCAGAAGAATGATATGTAACATGCAGGTAACTTCAGCACATTCTTTTAAATGATTTTGTTAATTTTCAAACTGCAAAATGATTAAGAAACAAGGAAAAAAGTGAACAATTAAGTGGATTTTAGAAAAATTTATTTAGGAATGCATAAATATCTTGGAAAGCTAATTGCATAAAAATAATCCGTGTTGATAACCGTTTTTTATATAAAGACTTGCTAAACGTGCAACTGATTTACACAGGATTTAATCAAAATAATGGAAACACTTCCGTAGTTACTCTACGTAAAAAACTTACAGCGCGTCCTTTATCAACAGATGTTATTGCAGATTTCACAAGGGGAACCGGTTGGCACACAATTTTAAATATCATGGGATTTCAAGGGATCTTTTGGAAAAAGTACCATTTTTAATCATGCAAAGTTTTGATCGATCAAAAAGAGCATTGGAAGCTAATAACTTTTGTTTGATTTTAACAACAGCAAATTTGAAATCAGTATAGTAGATTGCAATATTTATATAAGATTCCTTTTTTAAATTATAGTGGTATTAAAAAGGGACATCACCATTAAACTTTCTACTCTAATTTTGATCGATCCGAACTTTGGGCATAAAGGTCACCATTTCTTAAATCTTCAAGCGTGATCTCTTCAATTGCGCCAACAGCTTTACCTTGTGAAGTTTCCAAAACATTTGCTGCTAAAAGAAGACTTGTTTGCATAGAGTTTGTATGGAATGCTAACAATAAACATGCTAACTAGAAAAATTAAATGTTTTCAAAATGACCCTTTGTTTACCAAAAAAAAATGAGAAAATAATTAATATTGCAGACAAATACTTTCGTACCTACTTGCTTCTTACTATTACTTTCTTACCTACAACTTCCTTTCTTACCATATAAATATATTTTTAACACTATAATTGTTAATTTTTTTAAAAAGATAAATTAGGTTCAAACTTGTTTTTAACAGAAATATCTTACCATTGTACTTGTTTTATATTTCATTTTTTAATGAGAGATACCTTTTTTTGCGCAGCCATGCCCAGAGCCAACAGATTTCCGCGCCACGCAGTGTTCAGCTTATAATAACAAACCATACAGAGAACGGAAGTACACCTGGTTGCCGTTCTATGATCCTGAAGATCCATGTGCTCTTACGTGCCAAGCTGAAGGTTTCAACTTCGTGGCCAAACAGTCTCAGAAGGTTCTGGATGGCACACGATGTAGAGAAGGTGCCCTTGACATGTGCGTGGATGGTCAATGTCAGGTAAATAAAAGTTATGCAAATTCTTTTTTCTTAAAATATGTAATTTTTTTTTGAAGAATTTAAAGCAAAAATATTAATTAATTTTTTTTTAGAATACAGCCAAGTGGTTACAGTATCGGTCCGGATGGGTCGGGACACAATCCTGAAAAATCGCTAAGACCCATCGAGTGTATGCGCTCGTAAAATCTGTGGAATCGTAAGTCCTGTGGTCGGTCGCTGAGCAATACAAGGGATCTGGAAAAAATTTAATTCCCTTTCAGATCTATGTCTAAAGTGTGGAAATAGACACTTGAATGAGTAGTGCTGCCATCTATCCAAAAAGTTCAGAACTACTTCATACTTTCACCCAAACGGTACTCTCTTGTCAAACGAAAGGTGCTCCTTCCTGACTTAATTCACAAGGCCTATGACTGGCGATTTTGGCTTGTACAAGTGTTATTCGAGACAACAACTACATAAATCGTTTCAGCGGGTACTTTTAAATATCCACTTTTAAATTATCTAAACAGGTTGGCCACAGTCTGGAAAAATTTAAAACGTTATGACAAATATTTTATGAGGTTATCGAAAAATTTCATAGCCTTTAATTTCTAGTCAAATTTGGGAATTCAGTTGATCAGTTGATTTCTCAGCGCACAGCCGCAGTCACGCCGTTGGTCGCGATATAGTGGAGCCTCAACCTCCATGAGCCCCTGTCCTACACAAGGTTGCTGCAGGAATGTTATATTAATGTCTTAGCTTTGCATTTACTAAGAAAAATAAATTATGAAATTAACAGAAATTTCGTAAGTTCGAGGGCATGATGTTTTAATAGTCAAAATTATACAATAAAATTTACTTAATCAAAAACAAATTTTGAAACAGAAAGTTGTTATTACATAAAATGTTAAAACAGAACTAAAATAATAATTCAAGAAATGAACTATCTACGCCGAGTCCACATTATAGAAATATTTTGTTATAAAAACATAGGACGAATCTCTCAGCAATATGACGTAATCAAGATTTCAAAATTATTCATTTGAATCGCCATTTTTAAGAGCATGCAGTTGCAATAGTCAAAATCATTCAATAAAATTTATCTAAGCAAAAAAATTATTAAAACATAAGGTTTTTATCCTAGGAAATATTAAAATAAAATTACAAGTAATTCAAGAAAGCACTATAGCAACTCGGAATTGCTATAGTCAAAATCATACAATGGTGCCGCAANCAAGCTGAAGGTTTCAACTTCGTGGCCAAACAGTCTCAGAAGGTTCTGGATGGCACACGATGTAGAGAAGGTGCCCTTGACATGTGCGTGGATGGTCAATGTCAGGTAAATAAAAGTTATGCAAATTCTTTTTTCTTAAAATATGTAATTTTTTTTTGAAGAATTTAAAGCAAAAATATTAATTAATTTTTTTTTAGAATACAGCCAAGTGGTTACAGTATCGGTCCGGATGGGTCGGGACACAATCCTGAAAAATCGCTAAGACCCATCGAGTGTATGCGCTCGTAAAATCTGTGGAATCGTAAGTCCTGTGGTCGGTCGCTGAGCAATACAAGGGATGTGTAGAAAATTTAATTCCCTTTCAGATATATGTCTAAAGTGTGGAAATCGACACTTGAATGAGTAGTGCTGCCATCTATCCAAAAAGTTCAGAACTACTTCATACTTTCACCCAAACGGTACTCCCTTGTCAAACGAAAGGTGCACCTTCTTGACTTAATTCACAAGGCCCATGACTGGCGATCTTGGCTTGTCCAAGTGTTACTCGAAACAACAACAACATAAATCGTTTCAGCGGGTACTTTTAAATTATCTAAACAGGATGGTCACAGTCTGGAAAAATTTAAGACGTTATGACAAATGTTTTATGAGGTTATTCAAAAATTTCATACCTTTAATTTCTAGTCAAATTTAGGAATTCAGTTGATCAGTTGATTTCTCAGCGCACAGCCACAGACACGCCATTTGTCACTATATAGTGGAGTCTCACCCTCCATGAGCTCCTGACCGACACAGGGCTACTGCAGGAATGTTATATTAACGTCTTAACTTTGCATCTACTAAGAAAAATAAATTTCGAAACTAACAGAAATTTCATAAGTTCGAGGGAATGATGTTATAATAATCAAAATTACACAATAAAATTTACTTAATCAAGAAAACAAATTTTAAAACCAAAAGTTGTTATCACATAAAATGTTAAAATAAAGCTAAAATAATAATTCAAGAAATGAACTATCTACGACGAGTTCACACTAAAGAAATATTTCGGTATAAGAACATATGACGAATTTCTCAGCAATATAACATAATCAGGATCTCAAAATTATTCATTTAAATCGCCATTTTTAAGAGCATGCAGTTGCTATAGTCAAAAACATACAATAAAATTTATCTAAGCAAAATAACATAAAGTTTTTATCATAGGAAATATTAAAATAAAATTTCAAGCAATCCAAGAAATAAAATATCTACGCTGAGTCCAAGCTATTGAAATATTTCAGCACGACAACCAGGAGACAAATTGCTTTAACGATTTAACATAATCAAGATTTCACAATTATAGATACATTTATATGATTCGTTATTAATTTCAACCTAAAATACAAAATAAAAGAAATAATGTATTCTCGTTTTTCTTGCCTGAAACTTTAAACTTTACTTACACTTTAATCACTTCACTAATATATTGAATATGAGTGGACCAAAAAAACCTTTTTTAAATCGCTATTCTAACAAATATTAAGGATATAGTTTCTTGCTAGTAAAGTAATAATTTTGTAAAATAATTTAAAATCGCGCGCAACATTGGGGTTTCTTTGTTTGTTTTTTTCTTCCTTTTTGTTCATTATTACTACAGTCAAAATTCGACAGTGACTCTGTCATCTTTTCTGCAAAAGACACATCTCTAAAAATATTTTTTCTGCATGTTGTTAGAATTCTTAAAACTTAGGTACACATAACTTTTTCTATAATGTGATAATAGCATGTTTTAAATTAATTAGTTTCTTTTATTTGATCTCTTTTTTTAATTAAACACGTGAGTATGGTTGCTTTTAAGCAAATCTCCATTTAGTTTATTTAGTGTTTAGGGAACAGAAAAATATTAATTCAATTTTGTAATTATGTAACAAATCATCTGAATAATGAATTTGCTTTGCATTGGAAACTTGCGTCATTAAAAGAATACAAAATTTACTTAGTTTTAAAATTAGTGAAACTAACTAAAAAAGACACGAAAATTTCATAACCTATTTATTTATTTATTTATTTTTTCGAAGAAGAAGTATGAGTCTGCTACTATAATATTTAAGAGCAGAAACTTTATTTTTCTTAACCTTTTTAATAAAACGTATTTTCTTATTTCAAGACTTGATTAGTTTTTTCAATTTCGCAAGTCTTTTGTGTATCTTTCGTAAGTTTCAACTTTATTTCGTTTTCTAGTTTCAGTTATATTAAACTTGAAGACAACTAGTATATGTTATATAATTTTTTATTAGGGGACATAAAACTTTTGAACAAAGGTCAACTTTTTTAATTCACCTTAGATAAAAAATTGATTTTGAAAATCATTTTCAAACAAGAAATTATTTGTCTTCTTATTTATTTTCTTGTTTATTATAATATTCATTGTAAATTTTGAAAACTATATTTATTGTAAATAACCTTAGGTTGGAAAGAAAGTAATATCTAATGGCACACATTTTAGTTTTTGAGATAGGAAAATCTTTCCCTATTATCACTAGTTTAATTGATTCAGAAAATATGTATTCAGTATTGAGTTTGTAAATTTAATGCGAGATATTGAAGTATTGAGTACATATCATCTTAATCATATTTATGGTAAAATAAATGGATTATATTTCTTCCAAAAACAGAATGATCAACAAAATAATTTTGTGACCACTATTTAAATTTTTCTATGATCAAAAAACTGGTTTTGAGCAGTAGTGAAATATCCCTACTATAAATAGGGAAATATCCCCTTTTATATTGTCAATGAAAAAGTGTATTCAGTTTAAGTTATTATATTTAAGGCTTCTTCTCCAGTAATTTTTACACTTGTCTAATATAGGCGAAGTTAGTGATTGATTTTGAAAGTTGAACAGCATTTCAGTTTCTCTCTACTTTAAGGCTATTTTAAATATCTGACTTTTTTGAAATTTGATTTCTCAAGAACTATTCGACCGATTATCCTCAAGTTTTGTATTTATCCATAATAAATTATATTCTTCAAAATTATGCAAAATATTGTATACATTACAACTCAAAATTGTTTCAACCATTAATAAATAAAAAATAATAAATATTTAATATAATTTTTTTACTTCATGGAATTATCTTTGGATAAACGAATTTTATAATTGTGTGCAAAACTTTTACAATTCTATTTAAAAGTTCTCGAGATGTAACGAAATACGTAAAAAGTAAAATTAACATTGAGGGGTCCAAACTTTGGAGAGCTTTCCTGGCCATACTGTATGGACCATATTTTCCAGATTGCAGCTTAATATTTGGGGTTCAGAAATCTGATTCCGTGGAAACAAAGGTATGTCTATTCAGAGAAAGTATGTTTCTGCGTCTGATTTCTAACTTAAAATATCGCCTACACCAATTAATTAGCTTATTTAAGATCACTCCTTTAAAACTATTGAAGCCCTAGAATGTGAAGTTTCGATCATTAGTTCAAAAGTTACTCAGTTGTCCGTTTTTTTTTTTGCGCTCTGTACACCAGGCATATATTGATTTTTTTGTGTACTATTCCTTAGCATGTAATTACATAAATATATACTGTTGGCACAGGTACATTTTGAAAGTTAAAGTCTAAAAAATAGCCTTATGTAGAGAATTTTTGAATGACCTTTGTCATTCGATGCAAAGGTTCACTGAAAGTATTTAGGCCTAAACAGTTAATGTGGAAACGATTGGTGTGAAACACAAAATAATGGTCAGTACCGTGTATTTTACCAAAAGTATTACCGCATGTGAATACATGTGTTTTTTTTTTAAAACTCCAGAGGATCTGTAATTTTGATTCATCCTTCTAAGCCTCGAGGGAAAAAAATTTGGTAAAATAAAAAAAAAACAAGTACTACCTAATAATTTTACATAAGGAACATATCCTGAAAATTTCAACAAAACAAAAAACATCGAGTAGCGAAACATTGACTAGTTTGCCCGATTTATAAAAATAAATCGCTCTTAGCTCTAATTATTCTTGATATGCTTACTTTTTGCAAAATATTTTGTTGAGTGGTAGACAATGAACAACTAAAACTTTCAGAATTTTTTATAGCTTTGCCAACATTTCAAAAGCCTTCACCACTAGAGAACTGGAATAAAGCGACGTTTTATATGAAGTTTTAAATCATCTTCTATAGTGTTGAGGTAAAACACAATGAATCTTTCATTAAAACGTTAACTTAGCTACCACAAGGATGAATCTTCCCAGAAAGTGTATAGAGTTGGCAGCCCTGTTTGATTTTTGCTCAAATATTTTTCATTTGTGATGCTGTTAGAATTTTTTTAAAGAAATACTACTGACATTTTGTCATTTTATTCTACAGCCGATTGGCTGTGATCTGCAAGTAGGATCAACATTGAAAGTTGACGAATGTGGAGTTTGTGGTGGTGATGGGTCACAGTGTCAGCGTCCAACGTTTCATTGGCAGGAAGGAATTTTTGGAGCTTGTTCTGTTTCTTGCGGTGGAGGTAATTTTTAGTTGCTCAATAATTATAATTTTAAATAATGTATTCGTAAAAATTAATTTACCGTATACACAGGTAGATCAGAATAATGGGAACAATACTGTATTAACTTTTTGTGAACAATTTTTGGATTATTTTACATGGCGAAACTAATCTAAATTGCTTGAAGCTTTTATGCTGATAAAAAAAAACTAAAAGGGCAATTGTTTTTTTAAAAAAATAAAAACTTCAACAAAGCAAATTAAACCAAACCTAACGAAAATATCCGGTATCAGACTAACGGTAAAATCCTAGAATTGCGCACCTCTTGGCGAAGTTTTAAAATCTCGCCAAATTGGCAATTATTACTGGGATCAACGTTACTTCTTGATTATTAAAAAAAATTAATTATTACAAATTTAATAAAATATTTTTAATAGAATAAAAGATAACTTACCGTTACTCTAGTGGCTCATCTTCATAAAATGAAATAATAACGATGATTCTAACAGCAAGAGATCAGAAGCATAAATGGCGAAAAAATAAACCCTTTTACTTCTTTTCTAACGAAGTCCAACTTTCGCGTAGGTATACATATCAAATAACCAATCAAGTTTAAGAATTTTGGTGGCGTGATCGGACGTTCAAAATAACCTCTTCAAAATATCTTCCGGAAACCTAGTTTGGCGAGATTTCAAAAACTTGTAGCATAAATAAGGAAACTGGTTACTTGTCCAGCGCAGCAGCTGGTGAAATTGGCAAATAGTTGATCAAAATGATCATAAACGAATAATAATCAAAAAACGAATTTTTTATTTAAATCTTAGTGTTATCACTTCTTACTTGATAGACCCCTTAAAAAACTCGTTTCATTTAAAAATATGTAAGTAAAATTCTTTGTTAATCAAATCTATTTCTTGGTAGTCTAACATATATCTTAATCATTCTTTCTAATCAAATATATTCATGAAATCATTAAGACATTCTATTTACAATTATAAGCCATTTTCCTTTCATAATCTTTTATTTATTTACGGTTTTCTTCTTGTAAAATAAAAATAAAATCTTATTAATCCATAATTTAAAAACATAGAGTGTTAAGTCCGTAATGCCAAATGAAACGCCCATAACTAATTAATTTGTGAATAATAATTTAAGATTACCATCATCAGATCATCTTCCTAATAATTTAAGATCATCATCTGTAAAATTTGAAGGTTTTCGAAAACGCCATACTCTCCTAAATATTTCTAAAAAAACTTTGTTTCCAAATTGAACCATGCAAATTAGTTGCTCGCTGTGCAATTTTGACATTTGTGTGAGTTACATTAGTGTATAGTTAATTTGTTAATTTAAACTTATTAATTTGTTAAAATTAGCAAGACTCTAAATAAGAGCAGAGGACCCTAGAAGATATTCCTACAAATATATTTTATATGCACACCTGACAACTTTCACTCTTTTAGAGCAAGGATTTTCCACTTGTTAGCAAAACAATTACCGAAAAACAAACTTACTCAAAAATATATTTGTATTTTGTAATTCGCTATCATAAAGACTGTTATGCTTTAATATATTTGTTGTAATTATTTATGTGTAGTTGGGATCAAACTCATTTATAATTATTATTATGATTCACAAAGCTTAATGGAATAATAACATGACTTTTTCTGTAACCTTAAAAAAACAATACCGTCCGAGGGGANTTTAGTTACATTTATTAATATCTTACAGACAGGAGGGTAGTTTATAGACATTTGCTTAAAAAAATAATAAAATCGAAAATCCCAAATTTTAAATGCCAGGAAAATGACATATTAGCTTAGAAGTTAAGAAAACAGTCATTTATAATAAATGATGAATAAATAATAAATAATGAAAAATAAATTATTGATTTTGTTTATAACTGTTATTTTTGCCTTACATAAATACCAATTCTTTCATTATATTTTAAGTTTTCTTCAAAGCAACGGTTTTATGGCAAATAGTATAAATATTTAGAAAAGTGGTCAGATACTTAAACAAAAGTTTTTAAAGCATAATAATTCCAATTTTTTTAAACCTAATTTATAGTTTTCAGGCAAACTATCACAACTTTAAGTTAAATTACCACTTCTTTTCCGGTAGCAGGATCAAAATATTCTTTTCTGGTCAATTGCCAAAGTGTCTTGTCTTTAGTTAAATGAAACAAATGTTAAGCTTTTTGGCAAGCTTCCAAAGAAATAGCAAATCAACATACAGAAAAAAAACTGATATATTCATGGATTATAGAAAAATCCAGCAGTGCTGAGCTTTTTACTAAAGTTAGCTTATTTAGAGAAGAAATATTTAAAAGCAGACACATTTATTATTTTACTGAATAAATCAATTTCCATAAAATGTTCAGAGATTTAAAACTTCACTGAATTTGAAAAAACCTTAACCTTTCATACGTTCCCTTAAACTAAAAAAATTGCCTTCATATAATATTAAAAATGAATTTTTTTATTATTAAAAATTGTAATTTAAATTTTTAATACATTGTAGATCAGCTGCATGGTTCAACACTTCATGAATTCGGTGATATTTGAATAAAATCATTAGATTCGCTGCTTTGCAAAAATGGTCATTATTATTAAGGTCATATATGGAGTTGAAATATATAATTTTGTTAAACATTCAGTGAAGCTGATAGGGAGAGGCTAATGTCTCTGGGAGAAAATTATCTATAATATAGTAGTATCATTGTTTAACATAAGAATTTTATTAAAATATTAGAAAGATATTAATAGTTAAATTTAAGGGAAAAGGAGAATAAAAAAGATATTAAAAAGGTTGGGGAAAGGGAGGGTCACAGCGAGGGCCTTTTACGTGCGAAGCAATAAACGCTTTACCGTTGAGATAAATTCCCTTCGGCATGTGTTCCAATATTTCAGTAATCTGAAGCAAAGTTGGACGATCTGTATGTGTGGACTAATTTATACGACTTTCTTTATTTAAGAATTTTATTGAAGAAAATACTGTAGCAGCTTTTAAATATATTTACAAATGGAATATTTATTAAAATGGAGAGAAAAAAAGAAAAAAATGGATAGAATAAAATTGATATTATAAAAAGTGGAGGAGTGGAAGATCGAACCCCAAGCCTTCCACATGCGAAGCGAACGTTCGACCACTGAGCTACACCCAGTTTGGAATGCTTTATAATATTTTAAAAATCTGTAGCAGAGAAGATCAGCTTGAATGTGTGGAGTAATTTAAACATTTTTTTTACATGAGCATTACGTTTAAATACATGAAGTATAGAAGCTCTAAAAACAGATAAAAATAGAATATTTACTAAAACGATGAAAAGAAGAGAAAAAATTGGAGACAATAAAATTTATATTAATAAAAGTGGAGGATCGAACCCCAGGTCTTTCACATGAAAAATGAGCGCTCTACTACTGAGCTACACCCCCGTTGACATGTGTTCTATCATTTCAGTAATCTGTAACACAGATTCTCAGCTTGCATGTGTGGAGTAATTTATAACATTCTTTTATATAACCATTTTGTTGAAATATATAAACAAAAGCTTTTTAAAAATTATCAAAAATGGAATATTTATTAAAACGTAGAGAAAAAGGGAGTATAGCGGAGAGAATAAAATTGCCATTAAAAAAAAGTGGAGGTGTGGGGGATCGAACGCCAGGCCTTTCACATGCAAAGCGAACGCTCTACCACTGAGCTACACCCCCGTCGACATGTGTTCTATCATTTCAGTAATCTGTAGCACAGATTCTCAGCTTGCATGTGTGGAGTAATTTATAACATTCTTTTATATAACAATTTTGTAGAAATATATAAACAAAAGCTTTTTAAAAATTATCAAAAATGGAATATTTATTAAAACGGTGAGAAAAAGGGAGTATAGCGGAGAGAATAAAATTGCTATTAAAAAAAGTGGAGGTGTGGGGGTTCGAACCCCAGGGCTTTCACATGCAAAGCGAACGCTCTACCACTGAGCTACACCCCCGTTGACATGTGTTCTATCATTTCAGTAATCTATAGCACAGATTCTCAGCTTGCATGTGTGGAGTAATTTACAACATTCTTTTATATAACCATTTTGTTGAAATATATAAACAAAAGCTTTTTAAAATTTATCAAAAATGGAATATTTTTTAAAACGGTGAGAAAAAGGGAGTATAGCGGAGAGAATAAAATTGCTAATAAAAAAAGTGGAGGTGTGGGGGATCGAACCCCAGGCCTTTCACATGCAAAGCGAACGCTCTACCACTGAGCTATACCCCCGTTGACATGTGTTCTATCATTTCTGTAATATGTAGCAGAGATGGTCAGCTTGCATGTGTAGACTAATTTATACATTTTTCTTTACGCAACTTGATTGAAATTTTTTAGTAGAAGCTTTTAAATATTGTCACTAACGGAATATTTATTAAAACGGAGAGAAAAGTGGCATGAATAAATTTAATGTTTTAAAAAAAATGGAGGTGTGGGAGATCGAACCCCAAGCTTTTCGCATACTAATTCGTGGAATTTACTATAAACTTACGCTAAAATATTGGAGCACTTTTCAACCTATATTATATTGTGAATAAACTGAGCAAAAATTTATCAGTTTTTATAAAATTTTGGAAAGTTTTAATTTTGAATGAATTTAGCGTTAAAAATGTATGTTATGATAAAAGTTTCTCAAATCAATTCGGTAGTTTATAAAATTGTCTGAAGTTATTTTCTAACTGCTCTGTTAAATGATTTTCTATTGATATATGAATATTGAAGTACATAAAAATTTCTTTTAAACTTTAATCTAATATAGATTTTACGATAGTATTTGCATGTTGTAAAATCACTGATTACAAGTATTTAGAATATTTTGAAATTGCTGAAAAGAAAAGATTTTTGACTGGTCAGTCAGTCGAAAAAAATATAGCTTGGAAATAAGATAGAAGTAAATCACGTTAAAAAAAATTCTTTTTTTAAAACATTTTGATTTTATTTAAACTTTACACATGCGATGATTATATTTCTCAGCGTTATTACCCCTGCTAGTTTTCTCAATTTTTGTCGCCTACTTTAGCAATTAAAAAGGAGCAGTGACGATATCAATTTAAAAAGATATGACAATTTCATTAGGAAACTTATGATTAAGTGTTTGTAAAAATCCTTTATAATTTTCTCTTTTATCTGAGCAAAGCTATTTTATTAAAAAAAAACTTTAAAGCAAGCAGCTGAAATTTAACATCTTGAAGTATTCCAACTTACTAAAGTGATATAGAAAGTAAAAATAATATACAACGAGCATAATTTTCACCAACTACATTTTAGCACTAAAAAAAAAATAATGTATCAATTATAGATTATTCTATATAATCATTACTTTAAGGTTAAGTAATGTTATTATTAGTTTATATTTACTTTTAAAATGCTTCCAAAAGTATAAATTTTGATTTTAGAATGAATGAAATGGAATAATCAAGATTAGTATGATGTTTTAAGGAAAGAAGAATATTTTAATAGTTCATTTACGTAAAAAAAGAATGTATTTACAAAAAGTGATAAATTAACTGACGTATAGAATGTGTAAGGTCCTCTTTTAGCACATTTTTCTGTACTACCAAATGCAGCACAGTAAACAACCATATTTTAAAATTTTTTACTTTCAAATTTCCACATTGAGTTTCCTCCATTGAAATAACAAGGAGAAACGAAAGGCAGAAAGTTTCTCTCTTGAGTTAGCCAATTAGTGTTTTCATTCTGAGGACAAAAATTATCTTGATGTGTACGCTCTATTATGTTTCATCTTTATGATGTATATCGGTCACGAAAATTTATCTTTATTCGAAATTAGATGATTTTCAAGGATTTTTGAGCTAATTAATTTTTTATTTCCCTCACGAATATGATATTGAGGAATCCGTATATAATTTTGAAAAGAAATGATAATTAACAGATCCTTTAAAAGAGATTTCTGCTTAAGACGGTAGATATTCTGACGACGGCTCTAGTAGTCTATTGCCTACATATCGCCAAAAAAATCGGACTGCTATAGTCGTCATTTGCAGCCACGTGTTAGAATAACTTATTGTTTAATTCCTTGACTAAAGGAAATACGCTGTAGTTGCACTTACTTATAACTTCTATGATTAAAGTTACAAAATATGAAAAACCGCAAATAAAACCTCATAAACAGATATACTTTAAGTTTTAAGACGAACAACTTAGTTCAATGTCCAAACGAAGGATAAATTGGGTAAAAACAAAGAGATGTCTAAGAAAAATAAAAACAAGTTGCAAAAGGAAAAAATGAAGATTGTCCGATAGTGGAAGCAACAAATTTATAAGATAATCAAATATAAATAAGGAAGATTAAAGAAAAAGGTGAGATGAGAACCCAGATAAATGTAGAAATTACACAAAAAGATATTTCTTTCTATTCGCTTTTAATTGTACTTTGTTTTCCAAGAACAAAAAATTTCATAAAATTTAAATTTTTTAAAATGCATTTAAAAAAAAAATTGATGGAGATTTGGAGGATTGAACGCAGGTCCTTCACACGCGAAGCGAACGCTCTACAATTGAACTACACCCCCACGTCAAACAAGGCACTCTGTAACATTAACTAAATAAAATGTATAACGAAAATATGATTAATTCATAAGGAGAATACCACCTGCTTTTTATGAACATAGCGAAGAGATTTCAAGAAGAGACTGTTTTCATAACAAAAAATAATGGATATAAAGGACAGGATGCATTTAAATTTCTAAAATTTTTGCAAGATAAAGTTTAAACAAATTATGATTTTAGTTCAAAACAAAAGAAAGTACTTTATTGTTCAAAATTTAATCATTACTGGTATAAACTTGATAAGAAACTTATACCAATATGAAACATATTGTAGAATAATTGTTAATTAATGCAGATAATTTAGATTTATTTCTCCATTTATTCTCCGATTGTATGAAATAAGCATTGCAAACAAAAACAAATCTCGAGCCTCCTACCATCGTGACTTTTTATTAAAATATTAGTGAGAAAGATATTAATAGTAGACGAAATTTATATGTGCTTACGACAGCTTACAGAGCGAGGCGATATTTTCCAACAGATAACACTTTTCTTTTTTAAATCAAAAAAATAAATAGTACATACAGCCACATATACAAGCTGACCATCACTGCTACAGATTTTTGAAATGATAGAATACATAACAACGGGGGTGTAGCTGTAGCTCAGTGGTAGAGCGTTCGCTTTGCATGTGAAAGGCCTGGGGTTCGATCCCCCACACCTCCACTTTTTTTAATAGCAATTTTATTCTCTCCGCTATACTCCCTTTTTCTCACCGTCTTAATAAATATTCCATTTTTGATAATTTTTAAAGAAGCTTTTATTTATATATTTCAACGAAATGCTTACGTAAAAAAATGTTAAAAATTACTCCACACATGCAAGCTGACCATCTCTGCTACAGATTACTGAAATGATAGAACACATGTCAACGGGAGTGTAGCTCAGTGGTAGAGCGTTCGCTTTTATCAATTTCATTCTATCCACTATTCTCCCTTTTTTATCACCGTTTTAGTAAATATTCCATTTTTGATAATTTTTAAAAAGCTTTTTTTTATATATTTCAACAAAATGGTTTCTTAAAAGATTTTTATAAACTATTCCTCACCTACAAGCTGACCATCTCTGCTACAAATTACTGAAATGATAGAACACATGTCAACGGGGGTGTAGCTCAGTGGTAGAGCGTTCGCTTTGCATGTGAAAGGCCTGGGGTTCGATACCCCACACCACCACTTTTTTTAATATCAATTTCATTCTATCCACTATTTTCCACTTTTTATCACCGTTTTAGTAAATATTCCATTTTTGATAATTTTTAAAAAGCTTTTATTTATATATTTCAACAAAATAGTTTCATAAAAGATTTTTATAAAATACTCCTCACCTACAAGCTGACCATCTCTGCTGCAAATTACTGAAATGATAGAACACATGTCAACGGGGGTGTAGCTCAGTGGTAGAGCGTTCGCTTTGCATGTGAAAGGCCTGGGGTTCGATCCCCCACACCTCCAATTTTTTTTATATCAATTTCATTCTATCCACTATTCTCCATTTTTTATCACCGTTTTAGTAAATATTCCATTTTTGATAATTTTTAAAATGCTTTTATTTATATATTTCAACAAAATGGTTTCATAAAAGATTTTTATAAACTACTCCTCACCTACAAGCTGACCATATCTGCTGCAAATTACTGAAATGATAGAACACATGTCAACGGGGGTGTAGCTCAGTGGTAGAGCGTTCGCTTTGCATGTGAAAGGCCTGGGGTTCGATCCCCCACACCTCCACTTTTTTTTACATCAATTTCATTCTATCCACTATTCTCCATTTTTTATCACCGTTTTAGTAAATATTCCATTTTTGATAATTTTTAAAAAGCTTTTATTTATATAATTCAACAAAATGGTTTCATAAAAGATTTTTATAATTTACTCCTCACCTACAAGCTGACCATCTCGGCTACAAATTACTGAAATGATAGAACACATGTCAACGGGGGTGTAGCTCAGTGGTAGAGCGTTCGCTTTGCATGTGAAAGGCCTGGGGTTCGATCCCCCGCACCTCCACTTTTTTTTAATNCTATTCTCCATTTTTTATCACCGTTTTAGTAAATATTCCATTTTTGATAATTTTTAAAAAGCTTTTATTTATATATCTCAACAAAATGGTTTCATAAAAGATTTTTATAAACTACTCCTCACCTACAAGCTGACCATCTCTGCTACAAAATACTGAAATGATAGATCACATGTCAACGGGGGTGTAGCTCAGTGGTAGAGCGTTCGCTTTGCATGTGAAAGGCCTGGGGTTTGATCCCCCACACCTCCACTTTTTTTAATTAAACGGTGAGAAAAAAGGGAGAATAGAGCAGAGAATAAAATTGATATTAAAAAAAGTGGAGGTGTGGGGGATCGAACCCCAGGCCTTTCACATGCAAAGCGAACGCTCTACCACTGAGCTACACCCCCGCTGACATGTGTTCTATCATTTCAGTAATCTGTAGCAGAGATTGTCAGCTTGCTTGCGTGGAGTAATTTATAACATTCTTTTATGTAACCATTTTGTTAAAATATATAAATAAAAGCTTTTAAAAATTATCAGAAATAATATATTTATTAAAACGGTGAGAAAAAAGGGAGAATAGAGGAGAGAATAAAATTGATATTAAAAAAAGTGGAGGTGTGGGGGATCGAACCCCAGGCCTTTCACATGCAAAGCGAACGCTCTACCACTGAGCTACACCCCCGTTGACAGGTGGTCTATCATTTCAGTAATATGTAGCAGAGATGGTCAGCTTGCTTGCGTGGAGTAATTTATAACATTCTTTTACATAACCATTTTGTTAAAATATATAAATAAAATCTTTTTAAAAATTATCAGAAATGGAATATTTATTAAAACGGTGAGAAAAAAGGGAGAATAGGGGAGAGAATAAAACTGATATTAAAAAAAGTGGAGGTGTGGGGGATCGAACCCCAGGCCTTTCACATGCAAAGCGAACGCTCTACCTCTGAGCTACACCCCCGTTGACAGATGGTCTATCATTTCAGTAATCTGTAGCAGAGATGGTCAGCTTGCTTGTGCGGAGTAATTTATGACATTCTTTTATATAACCATTTTGTTAAAATATATAAATAAAAGCTTTTTAAAAATTATCAGAAATGGAATATTTATTAAAACGGTGAGAAAAAAGGGAGAATAGAGGAGAGAATAAAATTGATATTAAAAAAAGTGGAAGTGTGGGGGATCGAACCCCAGGGCTTTCACATGCAAAACGAATGTTCTACCACTGAGCTACACCCCTGTTGACAGGTGGTCTATCATTTCAGTAATCTGTAGCAGAGATGGTCAGCTTGCATGTGAGGAGTAATTTATAACATTCTTTTATATAATCATTTTGTTAAAATATATAAATAAAAACT
>NC_092212.1:45263817-45281176 GCF_043381705.1 Parasteatoda tepidariorum | reverse complement strand
AGAAGTGAATGAAGGCTGAACAGTACAATACAGATTTGGTACGGTAGTAACAAAAAATCATCATAATCATTTAGGAAATTTTCTTAAGGCTTTACCAATTGGCATACATCCGTTTGGTAAACCTACTTTTAAAGTGTGAACAAGTTCGGAACAGCCTGCAACTTAGGTAGGAAGAACCAGATTTTTTCGAAAGTTCAGAAGTTCTCCCATACTTCTGCGTATTATGCAGATGATACTGCGATACTCAGTAAATCATTTAATCCCAATAACGCTATGAATAATATACAGAGATGCCAACTTGCTCCGCTTTGCAAAATATTATTTTCTAACGGTAACGAAATTTAAGTCATTTTTAGTTTGGTATTTATAATTTTAATTAATTTTTCCACTACTAAATATCAAAAATCATAAGAATCATATAACATGCAACCTAAAAGCATTAATTATTTGGTTACTGTTTTTGAAAGTAGGCGTAACTATGCTAATTTTACAAGTTATATATTTAATTCGCTACCACTTTATTAAAACTTTTCCAGAGAGCGGAGCAGTTGGCATCTCTGAATATAAGGCAAATCATCCCAAATATCGAGGAATGGTGTGCAAATTGGAAAATTTCCACTAGCACCAGTAAATCCTCATTACTTATCATGAGAAAGTCTAACAAGAAGAAAATTAAAAATAGTAACCTCCTTCTTTTCAATGAAGCGATTCCTGTTGTAAACAAAGCCACCTACTTGGGTGTAATTCTCACTCATAATATGAATTGGAATTCCCATATCTCTAGAATATCTGCTAAAGCATAAGGTAGCATTCTACTCCCTCAAACCAATTCTTAGCCATAACTCAAAATTAACTCTAAAAACAAAAAGGACCTTATAACTGCAATGTATAAGACCAATAATTAGTTATGTTGCTCCTGCTTGGAGTGCCCTAACGATCACTCAAAAACGCAAACTCGAAACCATTCAAAATAAAATGATCAGGAGGTTCACGGAAGCACCCCGTAGACTTAAAATGAGCGATATCCTCAAAGACTTAAACATTACATCTATGGAAGAACACATAGTTCTTTTATGTGCTTCCTTCTTCAAAGACGCAATAAGCTGCACAACCTGCAATTACAATCAAATATTTGACTTTGAGCTACTCAGCGATAACATTAACCCGTTTTATCCCGACTTTTTATATTGAAGTGGTGCAGAAAGTGGTTTTCATGAAAAAAGTGGTATAATATGCTATTTAACTAAATGGCTAATATAAACTATTTGTTCAGTTCGAAATGTCCCTGCACCTTATAGTAATACATCTAGTGATGGAAACTTAAATCACTAATAAATTATGGTGGAAAGGAAACTTTTAATTCTCCTAGATAAAAGACAAAATTGAAACAATTTTCATACCACAATATATGTTTTTGAAAAAGGAAACTGTCCTATAGATATGACGCTGGGCACTAATAGGTTAACTACAGTCCGGCAACGGTGTTTTTTTCTCTCTGACGGCGTTCTATCTCAACGTTTCATCGCTTAATTTGTAAATATTTCTTCACTATTTAATCAAGGTTCCTGTCTGTGCACCAATGAAACCCGCAAGGGGGGAGGCGAGGCAGGCAGGAGCTGAGATTATATTTCTGTCTGTATGTATATTTTCTTTTTGCTTATTTTTATCATGCAATGCCATTTTATTATACCCCATTGATATGAGCTTCGGCTGAGTTTTCTACTACTCCACTTAGACGAATGAGTTAGGGCCCCTGACGGAGCCGAAACTTAGATAATCACCTCACATAGGCATAGGCTCCCATACGCAGTTTTTCTGAACGTTTTTCACAATTGCACGTTGTAATTTCTCCAGTTTATCGAAATATCTCGATTCAGTGTCGGATACATTATTCATTCTTCGATGAATTTCTTCAGGCTTTGACCTTTAACACGTTCACGCCGGAAAAAGTGTTGTTGTTGTTGATTTACGTCGCACTAGAGCAGCACAATGGGCTATTGGCGACGGCATACCCTCCAACTGCTACGGAATTTCCGTAGTTTTAGAAATCTTCTTTTCAGACGGTAGCAAAATTAATGTCTTAATATTTAAAAAAAAATAATTTTAGCGTAACTTGTCCACTATTACTTATAAAAGTGCAGGCCATATGGCTAGATTCTTAAGTTCTGATAAAAGTTTTATGAGAGATCCATTTGCTTTAAAAATTTCTACTTTGGTTCGCTACCACTAGAAAGAATTATTTTCAAAATCCTCATAAGTTGGCGGGTATGCGACGGTCTGGGATACATCCCTGAGGATGATCCGAAGACATGCCATCACAATTTTGATCCTCTGCAGAGGGGATGGCACCCCTGCTTCGGTAGCCCAACGACCTGCGTGCGAAGTCGAGCACTTTACGGTAGCACAGTTTAACGAGGACCAATACCGCACACCCTCGGTCCCTACGCAGACTGATCCAAGTGGGTCACCCACCCACACACTGACCGCAACCAGTGATGCTTGACTTCGGTGATCTGATGAGAACCGTGTCTTAACGGGAAATACTGGTACGGGAAATGACTGGTACTTAATATACTGGTACGGGAAAAGAGAAAATACTGGTAGATGAACTATTTCAATATTAGATAATATTCGGGAGGAGTTAATCTATTCTCAACAATAACAATTCTCTGTAAGGAAATTTATCACGGCGAAGAAGCAATTCAATATAAAAATTGCATCCGTTAAAAAATAATTGGTAGTTATAGCTTTTTATTATTCCCGGAAAAAAACTAAAAAATAAAATTTATTGTTACCAGTTTTTACTCCAGTGCGCTGCCAAGATGAGACAATCTAGAGTGACCCACCGGTGGGTCACCCAGGCGTGAACGTGTTTATAGAAAAAAAAATTTGTATTTGTTTTGCTACCAAAGGTCGTCAATTGTCCTTGTTTGAATGTAATATATTTCCCACACACATTTGAAAAATGAGCGAATACCTCTTTTTGGTGACGCACTATTTGCAAATACTCTGCTTTACGCTCTTGAAAGAAAACTTTTTAATCGTCTACATTGTACTGTTTATTATTTAATTTTATTCAGTCCCGACTTTTCGTCTTAAAAATATGCAATCATCTGGCTTTGCATCTCATTTACTGTTAAGCCACCTAGGATGAGACTTGCAGGTTGGATATATTGAATGCAACAGTTTGTTATTTGACATTGGCTTACTATTTTACTGTTCGTTTTCTTTTGTTGAAAAGTTACGTATCTTGCCTGATTTAAAGATCAACGTAAGCTTTAAAAATATTTTTTCAAGATTAATTTTATTAAAATTGTCGTAAATGTACTATATTATGAAGTATGAGTCGCCGATCTATGGCTTTGCAGTCCAAGTGAAACATGAATAGTGTATTTGGCTCTGTTGTTAGTTGGCTATGGTGTTGGTTGAACAAGGATCACCAAAACACACTCCAAAGTGTTATAACGGGATACCTGCAAGTGACGTAGTGACCTCGATCCTGATTGGTTGTTGAAACGTAGCATTTGTTGATTGCTATTTAGAGTAAGCCAAGACCATCATGTATCAATTCTCTTAAGTGTCACATTCTATATTCTGTCACAAAGATTTCAATTCTTCACAACATAAACCAACTTATTATGCATCGAAGTTGTCAAGTACACAAAACAAAAATATATCACGGTTACAGTAAAATGTATGAACAAATAATAAATCAAAGTTAAGTAAAAGACGTATACGAGAAAGAATTACATTTCAACAAATTAGATGTGTTATTTGCGCTGTATTTAATTAATTTCACACACACGTTAATTAACATATGGAGAAACTGAACTGGACTTTGACACGCCACTTTGTTTATAAACGATCAGCTGACACTGACGCCATAGGTCGCACCTGTGGGTATCACTAATTTTCTTCTCCCTGAAGTGCAATTTATAAATCTTCAGAGGAAGGCATTGGCTCGCATTGGGCTGTCTGGCCAACTATGATGATGAAGTGCAAGTACCCAATTACCAAAAAAAGTTAAAGGTGATTGTATGATGCCTCTGGAGGAGATGTGATTCTTTATTGTTTAATGAAACCTCGCTTATATGTCGCAAGAGAAATTCCATACTGTTACTAACCAGAGGAAATAATTTAAAATCTCGAAGGAAATTGTCAACAGTTCGCGCCCTGTCTTCTGCATGATATTATCAAACTACACGTGAATGATTATGGCAAAACTACAGGAATTTGAACTTCGTCATCGTCTTTTACACTCCCTGGACTTTCTGACTGCCGAGTCTTTCGAAATTTGGACAACTTTTTAACCCATTCATTCCTCAACGAAAAGTGGTTTAAATGAGAAAAACACTTATGAAAAAAAAGTTTATCTATTTTTTTATATCTAGATGATATTTTTTTTTTCGTTGCTTATTATTTTAGTTTTGAAAAAACGCTGAGCTTTTTGACACCCAATCTATTTATAAATATTTATATCATTGATATGTAATGTTAGGCCGATCTACTTTTCTGCAGAATAAATCCGAATAACTAAACACTTTGACTCACAGTTTTTGTTTCTGGAAAAAGAAACCGTACTCCATTGGACGCTAGGCACAAACAGGTTAATAGAAAAAAAATTCCGAAAATGTTGCAAAACTGGACATTCAGGAATTCATTGAATCTCGGCTATCAGGGTTCGACACTGATGCAAACTGCGCTGGATTCGCCAAATATTTTAAAAAACGGTAGAAAATTACAAAAATTAAAGTCTGCAGATTTTCAATTAATTTTGCCAACATTTTAAAAGGCTATACACGACTTAAATGTCTTGTCTTGCTTTTGGATCTGGGCACCTGAGCCGCGAAGCGTCCCCTATCCCATTCACTATGTAGTATTTGTCATTTTGTTTGGTTTCGTTGAGGTTAACAGGCAATGTGGTTGCTGTCAGGGGGATTCTAGCACTTTGCTTGAATAAATAATAATAATGAATATGAAACGGAGCAGCTTGCTCTAAACTATGTGTGACTTGAGTTTTGAATGTTCGTTGCTGGTCAACGTGGGGAAACGCTTGATATAACTTTCAATATTGTAGTTGTTTAAGCTGATATTATTGGTGGATCTGTGATAAGAAATTTGTTAAAGCTTTTATTTATTTTGATGATTGTGATCTGAGGCGTCGGATGTAAAGTGAGCAGCTATTGGTCAGTATTTTACGACTTAAATGTAAAAAAATAGCGCTACACTTAAGTCTGGGAATTATTTAGAAGAAGTGGTGAATAAAAACCTTATAAATCGAGTTTACTAAACCAAGAATCATATATTAAGAGACTTATACTTGAAAATATTTCTCCGTTTTTACCACACTGCCTCCGACATGGCAAAAATGTAGAGAAAATATTGGGTGCATGCTTTAATAAATAAAATAGTTCTTTATGACTGTTAGCTGTGAACACATTTTTGAAATTTGTGCGATCCATACAAAAGTTTAAAAAGTGGTAGCATATCCACCTCGTTTGCGCCCTGTTTTTCAAAGAAATTATCCTTTCGTGATTTCCACAAACATAAATGTTTCAGTATATATGTTAAAGTACTACAATCGTTCGTCGTGCTTTTCTTTTTAATTGAAGTTGTAGCTATAATGACAAGTTTGCTCCAGGTTTTATGAAATCTCGCCAACTAATTTTCTAATCTGTAATGCATTTTTTTTGGAAAAGTTGTCTGCGTGCACTGTGATAAAACAACATTTTTTTACTAACCTCACACGGACGGCTTAATACAAGGCATTGTAATCTGGTAAATATTCAAAATACTGAACAAAAAAAAGAATTTTATAATATTTAAGCACCAGTTTTTTAACAAAATCTATGTTATTAATAAAAAAACTTTACGTATTGCACTTCACCGTCTCTTGTTTTCCTAATTAAAACGCTGGCTCCGTAGCTTAGCAAGTTATTGAAATCAGAGAAACAATTGCGAGTAGAAAAGAATGAATATTGAAATTGTTTAACTATTATCACATATGCTCATCACAAAGAAGGCTTATTAGCCAGCCCTTGTATTAAAGAGGAACATCAGAAAGATACAATCCAGGGTCACAGTAAGAAAGTAAAGTTAAAGCGGTTAGCGTTTTCAGAGCGGCAAGGCCTCTCTGCCAGTGAGTCTCCATCCACAATTATTGTATTTCAAGCGTGCACCTTAAAATGATTTTAATAAAAAAGAAATAGTAACAATTGTTTCATATTATAAATATAACTATTTCGTTTAGTTTAGCGAGTTTAAAAGTGAAGTTGTAATTTTAAAAGCTTAATTTAATTATCAAAAAACTTTTTGCAGTGATGTAAAAACTTTTTTGAAAAAAGTGGTTGGAAATTAGCATTTTAGCTCTTCGAGACGGGCGGTACATTTTCTGGGTGAGGACAATAAAGTTAAAGGACATAAAATTGGTAGTCCAACCAGCAGTTCATTTGTGGGTGAGGTAATAATAGTTTCATTTATGTAATTCACCACTTCTAAGTTCAAAATGAAAATTACTTAATTACTCTTTGAAATAATATTGATTGTATGAGTGGTAGTTATCAGGACGGCCGTGTCTCTACTTTAACAGAGCCACACTTACTTACACATATACCTCAAATTTTCTTTAACTCGCCCACCTTCTGTATGCATTTCCAAACTGTAAATACTGTAAATATTCATTGGTGTTTATTTTCCCATTGTACTTTAATTTTACCTTTTTTATGTGCTTTTTTATTACTTATAATTTTGTTATTGCCTAATAATGGCAAAGTGCCATTTTTCTTCTCTCAAAAACTCTATTTTTCTCCCCAAACTTTGATTTTGTCATATATGTTTCGTAGTTTAATTTCAGGATGAATGGGAAAAGGGCCGTAAGGCCTCAGACTCCCAGTTCCACTACAACGACCGAACGTACAAACATTGATTGTATGCGTTAGAATCAAAATAAGAAAATTCTGTCAAATTAGCCATGACCACATTTGAGTTACCGCTTTTAATTTTATTCCATCCTGATTCTGCGTGAATGTATTTATGACTCCCCCGTCTCGAAGGAGTTAAGCAACGGAAATAATTTCTAATGAAACTTTAGTTTCAAAAAACATATTTCAAATGCATAATTTCAGATCAAAATTTAACTAGTGCTATTCATTTGGCAAACTGGAACTGAATTTACAGAGCTGCTACTATCTAGAATTTTTTTTTCTTTCAAATAGTAGAAAAATTAAGTAAAGTATAATCGATGTTTTATATTGTTTTATCTGCCAAACAATTTTAAATTCTAAGGTCATCCTGATTCTCTGCGAATTGTATGTAGGTGCTAAACCTGATAAATGGTTTGGTAATGCTCAAGTAAAAGCATAATTTAAATATATTTGTAGAAACTTTGAAAAACCAAAGCTACCACTTTTTGACTTTTCCCAGTTAGTAGCAACCCTGATTTATTACCTGATACAATCATATTAATTCATACCTGTTCGGATATTTCTGAACAAAGACATTGTCAAAAGGAGACTCAACCAAAGTTTCCGTGTTGTTACTACTCTCGGTAATTGCTACTGGCATTTCCGTAGTCGTGGTGGTTGTCGTTCTTGGTAAAGGCGGACAAGGTTTCAAATTGCATTTCTTGACTGCTTTTGGCCTAGTCTTAAGGCACTTTGAAGGTGGCAGTTGAATTGCTTGGTTGAGAGGTGCCAGGATTTTTTCGCAATGCAGTTTTCGTGTTTGGAAACCTCCATCACAGCTTCTTGAACACTGAAAATTTATTGATTTCGTATGACCGTGATGGCTTGTCTAGATTTATAATTTTTCAATGCTTGGGAAAAATGAGTTTAGCACGTTCACGCCGGGAAAAGTGAAAAATACTGGGACGGGAAAAGAGAAAATACTGGTAGAAGAACTATTTCAATATTAGATAAAATTCGGGAGGAGTCAATCTATTCTCAACAGTAACAATTCACTGTAAGGAAATTTATCACGGCGAAGAAGCAATTCAATATAAAAATTGCATCCGTTAAAAACAATTGGTAGTTATGGATTTTTATTATTCCCGGAAAAAACTGAAAAATTAAATTTATTGTTACTAGTTTTTACTCCAGTGCGCTGCCAAGATGAGACAATCTAGCGTGACCCACAGGTGGGTCACCCCGGCATGAACGTGTTAAGCGAGGGACGAACAGAAAAGCTATTGAAATCTGTCGAATTACTAGAAAGGAAGAAGAGATGGAAAAAAAATTGATTGCGTAATCAAACTGGGATGCGTTTATGCTAATCTCTTTTTCTTTGGCAATCAAATAGGTTTTTCATGTTTTTTAATCCCACCTTCTCCCTCAATAGTAATTTGTTAGATTTCAATAGCATACCTGACACCTTTTACAGACTTCCAAAAACGATTTTTAGCAGTGGTGAGAAATTACTAGAGCAGGTAAAAACTCAATTTCCGATGACGCATTCATAACTGGTGTTAGCTCTTGATATCTGCATTTAAATTATTTAAATATAGTGGTAGTTGAAAGTATATTTAATCAAATTTGTAAAAGCAGTAATTAAGCAAATTTTGCTGCACTCAAAAAAGTTGGCATGTATGAAATTGAGTTTTTTTTCACTCTAAAGAAGAAAATGCAACTCGATTGAAGTTGCAAATGATTTTTTGTTTAGTAATAATCAGCTGCTAAAGAAACTTAGGAAATTTAAAAAATAAAATAAATAAATAACGAATGAATTTTTTCTTTGCAATTTTAGAAAATAGCTTAGATTATTAAAAAATAGACATTTTTTATAACAACATTTAATTTTTTTTAATTGAAGTATTTAATATTGTAACAGGGTTTTTACTTTTTAATTAATTTTAAAGGAAAAAAACATATCAAAAAGTACTTTTTCAAAGCTTGAGTATATTTCTTTTGTCATAGCTTTTATTAAAACCATTTCCACAATATATTTGGAAGTAGTATAGATACAACAACGCCTATATTATTAAAGTATTGCCACGCACTTTCCATTTGACGTTCGCGTTCAGGGACATTTTTTTTTGTTCACTTTTTCATGACTGCCATATGAAATTGAACGCCAGTCGTATGTTTGAAAGTGAAAATTAGCACATTTTATAACGGTTTTTTCATGAGAACTCTCGACGGCTGGAACCGTTATTTGCTCGATCATCTCGATATTTTTTTCGCTTTCCAAACAAACAAAAAACAATTGATATGTTAACAGAAATGTTACACCGTTTTTTTCCGATGTATTTCTGAATAATTAACAAATAAATGCTCTAGTACTTACTCTACGTACTAATCATGTTCAATCCCTTTTTTATTAACTCATTGCTGACCGGCAACTTTTTTGAAAACTTCCCCATGTGCCCGACTATTGTTTTTGAATGTGGATGTAAAACAATATAAATAAACATTAAACTTTTTTAATGCCGTTTGATAAAAAGTTAACAATCACCTATGTGTAATGGTACACCACAAGTTTTGCAAATTTATCAGGTTTTGTATCAAGTTATAATAAATTGGTACAGAATTAAATAGTAAAACTTGAAAAGTAAGGAAAGTTATGCCCACTTTTTAAAATAGTCACCACGAGATCACTGCTAACGAAAACACGAGTTAACTCGTGACCGGTCACCAACGTTTCGCCACGAAAACACGAGTTAACTCGTGACCGGTCAGCAATGTGTTAATTAAAATGTGCAGACCATGCCTACGGGTCACGAAAAGTTTTGTGGTTGTCATTCCAAATTCAAAGATTTTTGAGCTATTTTTAATATATAATTACTGAAATGAAACTGATACTGATCAATAGAAATCAGTTTTTAAAAAGAAGTGGTAATTAACACATCCGCAATAAGATATTTTTGCTTATTTAACACGGTAGACGCTTACAGGATAGCTATACTGCCGTTCAATAGAAAAGTCATGAGATTCTTATATATTTGGCATTTTTGTGTAATAAACTACCTAACCCTTTTTTTTTCAAATTTTTTTTTGCTATATCAGTTTTTTAAATACTATTTATTGCTTGTAGCATTATTAAAAAAAATAGTTGCCATGGCACTTTTCTCGAAATCTCACGTGAAACACGGTGTTTTATAATTTCAGTAACCGTCATTAGTCTAAATATTGCCTAAAAGCAGACGTTTATATCCGTCAATTGCGTCAAAGTGTGCAATATATAGATTTTTTGATACTCAAAAAACTTTAAAAATGGATAGGTTGCAAAAACATTGCAAAACCAGATATTTTTTATTAAAAAACAAGGAGTCATAAACTATGACTATTACAAGAGCTCCTTTTTATTCAGCCAAAAAAAAAAACAGAAAAGAAAAAAAAAGAAAACTGAGATCCCAAATAAGATCCCTATCTTACTTATTAATTGAAAAATCCTGCTCATGAAATGTCGATGGCATTTTACGCTGCGCCAAGCTAATTATTAAAGTATTAAGTACTTCCTATTCTGCCCGATATTTTTTAAACTTAATACGATCAGCCAATATACCTTTATTCTATTTCGAAAACGTATGGTAAATTACTCAATTCAATGGAATTTTCTACGGTTTAATTGCAATAAACCTTTGATAAGGCTATTCAACATAAGCCTTTACTACTCTAGGCTTATTGAAAGCTGCCTGAAACAAATCAAATCAATTGAGCAATAAATGATACGTTTTCTTATTAGCTTAAAGATGGGTTCACCGCAATAAGCTAAGAGAATGCAAGGTTGGTTAGAAAATGCTGGAGAATTTAGTCTGACGATGGCTGTTTGCAAAAGCTGGATAACTCAATTAGAGTACGGCATTCGAATTTATCATCTGATTACTACGGAAACAATATTTACTTTGCTCCAGGATTCTGCCTTCCATGCTGGTGGACAATCGAACGCATTGCATGTGTCAGAAGTTTTCGGTGGCTGGCCAGGACATCGAGTTGAAGACGTTTCTTCACCATCTTTCAGCGAGATGCATTTAATTTGTCGTGTTTTCAGACCACCTCCACATTCTTGAGAACAGTTTCCAAACTCTGACACATCCCATCGGTAACTATAAAGTAGGGGGGAAAAACGCAATTATTTAAGAGAATAAAAATGATTTGATGACGCAAAAAAAGTTTAAGAGTTCCAGGAAAACTGCAAAAAAAGAACAGTTTTATTTCTCTTTATGGAAGAAATAAATCAGGGCCTTAAAAATTTTAAAAACTATAAGGTAACAAGAAGAAGACTACTCTCCCTCATTAAATGCATTTCCGATCAGGATTAGCACGTTGAATGCCATGGAGGTCCCCAGTGACCGGCACTGAGTTTGCTCATAGTGCTACGGGGTCACCGGTGTCCAGCGAATCCAAGAATTTTAGAAACACATAATTCGAGTAAATTTTTAATTTTTTTATGTTATTAACGTTACTAAAATGGTTTGAAGAAATTAATGCAATATAGAACACACAAAAATAGTTTTATTTATATAAACAGATTTGCCAATTTGCTTCGGACAGAGAAAAAATATTTTCAAGTAGTAGTTTATTAATTGTGATTTTACAATTAATTAACTGTGAATAAACTCAATTTAGTAGATTTTTGTCCACCACTATTTCTAAAGAATTCGCAGACTTATATAATTCACCACTTTTTTCGAAGGTAATATGCTAAACCTCTTAAAAAACTAGAAAAATCTGTCTAATATTTGCAAATTTAGTTTGTAGTTATTTACTGTTTGGCCATATAGGCAAGCCATGCAAACCTCTTAAAAAACTAACAAAATCTGTTAAATATTTGCAAATTTAGTTCGTAGTTATTTACCGTTTGGCCAGATGGGCAAGCCATGCAAACCTCTTAAAAAACTAGCAAAATCTGTTTAATATTTGCAAATTTAGTTTGTAGTTATTTACCGTTTGGCCAGATGGACAAACCATGCATAATTAGAGTGGCATTCAACGTGTTAAATATTACTTTTCAAATAAAATATATTAGAATAGAATTCTGCCCTTCCAGACCTCTAAGCGTAAAACCTAACTTAAAAAGAGAAAAGTATTAAAGAAAATTTACTACCGCTATTATATGTTTCAAGACTCGTGGAAACACAGTAAATAAAATGGAACATGGTTGAAATTTTGTATTATAATAGCAGGCAACATGTAAGGTCAAGGAGGGAAAAAAATTTCTCGATGTTGGCAACTTTTTAGTTTTCATAAATCTTGGTTTTCAACGTTTCAAAATAAATAATAAAAAAAAAATGAAAAAAAAATTATAAAATAAATAAATAAGTTAAGACTAAGAAATAAATAGTTTTAATACATTTTTAAAAAATTATAGTAAATCGTAAAGCGGTTTGTTATAGTAATTTATGATAAATACCGAATTTTTTTTTATTTTTAAAGACCATGTCAGACAAAAAATATTTTTAGCATGATTTTTCCCTTTCTTTATTTTATTGAATTTTCTTGTATACATGGATAAGAGGAAAAAAAACATTATACTCGTACATAAATATTTCACCCCAAGTATAAGTTTATGTGCTTAGAATGTCTAAAAGAAAGTTCTGTGAAATAGACTCACGTAATGGGACAGGGCTGGTCATTACAAACTTTAGAAAATGGTTCAGGTTTAAGAGATTGTTCACNCTGCGGGGGATGGTGTTTACCAACAGGATAATGCACCATGCCATAAGGGTCGATTCATCATGGATTGGTTCGAGGAACATTCCAGTGACTTTCAAGTCTTGTCTTGGCCCCCAAATTCACCTGATCTTAATCCAATCGAGCATTTGTGGTCCTATTTGGAAAACCAAATTTCGTGCTGCCACGCTACCCCCTCTCAATGTGAGGGAATTGCAGGACCAGTTGGTGAGCGCTTGATACCAGATACCTCAGACTACCTATCAGCACCTTGTGAAATCAATTCCACGACGAGTGTTAGCAGTTTTGAGGGCTAAAGGTGGTCCTGCGTGTTATTAGCAGGGTGGTCATAATGTAATGGCTCTTCGGTGTAAATAATATTTTATTTTAACGTGTTTAGAATTCGTTACATTAAATGATCGACTAACTATACTCTCACCCGAAACGGGATATTATATTACGACGTCGTCGACAATAAATTCGTCCTCACAATATAAAATAAATACATTTAAAAAAAATACTTTCACGTGTTACATTTTCCACGACCGACGAGAGCCTGGTATCTAAAATTTAACCCTTTCCATGACAACAAATTACGATTGAAAATTTTAGTCAAGCAGGTCTTTAACAAGTGCGACCTTAAACAGTTATTTAAAACGACATAATTTAGCTCTTTGATGTTTAAAGAACTTAGCATGGTTCCGGTTACTCTGGTGTGCTCTCACTGATTTATTATTTTTCTAATTTATTATTCACTTTGTTTTGTAAATTCGATGTAAAGTTATTTTCCACATCACCACACATAAATTATTCAAAAGTTCATATGAGACGATTCTTCTTTCCAGCTCTCTCGTGGTGAGGTTTTAAAATGCTCACAAAACTACCACAAATTCTGAAAGCTTGAGCAGTGATTCTCAACCTTTTTTTTGTGGCGGCACACTTTTAACGATTTCGAAATTTGACGGCACACAATGAAAAAAAAATTAGTTTAAAAGTTTTTTATTTATCTCTAATACACTGTGTTAAATAGTTCGTGATAATAATTTTGAATGTAAAGTAAAATAATACGTACTACAAAAGCACGTTTATTAAGAGATTAATTGTTTCTTTCGACTAATTTTTTATTAGTTAGTAACAGTTATTTATTTTTTTGATAGTTATTAATTGTTAGCTTGTTTTCCGTAGTTATTAACTGTTAGTTTTTTTTAAATTAGCACGATTTCGAGTTGATTTCTCTTTTTTGCGACAAGATCCGTAACAGCACTGAATCTACATTCGACAAGATAGGAGGAAGGGAAGCAATTAAAAAAAATTTGACGTTGGTCCACAGTCCAGGGTAGAGGCGACTGATGTTACCTTGAAGCCAAAATTCTGAGAGACGATCACAATTTAAAAGTTTCAATAGTTGAAAGTTCGACTGATTTCTCCTGAATCTGAACTTATGCTGTGTCAATATTCACAAAAGGGTTCATAACCCATTGAGGGACTTCCAAGGACAAAACGCCCTTAAAACGGTCAGAAAAATCTATGTGCAAAGAGTCAAGATGTTGACAGTATTCTTGTATATCATCAGAGGGAATTTCGCTATTCTTTTTAAGATTGGAAATTTGCTGAATTCATTCCTATCAAAATTCTACCTCTACAAAATGAGTTTTTGTTTTAGAAAGGCAGCAATAGCTGATTTTGTAAGGATCAAATTGGGCTCGTCGCCTTGGAGTTATAAATTAACGCCATTTGTAAATTAGTTTATATTATAAATTATAGCAATCTGTCTCTCAAAGCCATATTTCTGTCTTCCAGGAACTCAAGCCCATCGTCGAAAAGATTCGAAAACCTATTGATATAGGCAGCTTTGGAAAGCCAGTGAATCTCGGTGTGTAATATCAAGCGATTGAATTTTTAACCGTTTTTCTTACATAGCTGTCTGAATTATCAATCGTTTGAGAGCATTATCTGCGAATTTTGTTCACAGCAGATGTAACATATTGCAATGACTGATGCAAACGGCAGCTGAGATTTTTTCCTACTAAATGCTGTTTGTGAATCACGCAGTGAATGGCTAAAATATATGGCGTCCCTTTTCAAAAGGGCGATAAACCTACGAAGTTGACCCACCATTGCTGGAGCTTCATTAGTGGCAACAGACATAATGTTCGCAAGAGTTTTTCTCTTTAAAATAATCATTGACAGTATTAAAAATAGATTCACTTTTGGTATCTACAATCAAGCTTCTTACAAAAAGGATCCCTTGAATAATTTTACCTACCTTTTCAAACCGGATGTACGCCAACGGTACAGCCTTCATTACTCAGCAAGATTGATTAATCAACTTGAAGGAAAACTTCGTAAGATATCAAAAGTTTGCATAAGGAAACTTCAATGTCTTCAGCCGTCTCATCGGTTGTCGCCGCACGGTATCGTTGCTTAATGGGATAGTTTTTTTTTTACATTGTATGCTGTTGGACGATGCAAAACTGTTTCTAAAACTTCCTTGACAGCCGACAGTTTCAACTCTTCGCCGATTGTATGAGTTTCCCAGATTCAGCAATTAATTTCGATATATTTATTATAAGAGGCTATCAAACCGTCGTCTCATTTTTGTGATGAGGTTATTTGTAAGCCTGAGACAGGAGGTGCCTTCAGAAACTTGTCTTTTGAAGTTCATGAGAAATGACAAATCTTTATTTTGTTTGCCAGGAGAAAATTTTTGAAAATACTCCTGCTAATAACGGGAGGGTTTCATTGCCTCATTCGATAAAACTTTGCTACAAAGTAAACACATGTGTAGTTATAGAGTTCGACAGCGATTGAACAAATCCGAACTTCAAGTAAGTGGCACTGTATAGACAAACACTTCTTTTTGTAAATTAACATTGTTGGTGGCAGCAAAATACAAACGATGAAAGAAAATCAACTATTACTCCAAATTAATAAATAATTTACGATAAAGAACTAATTTCGGGCAAGTACCTGGTCAAATAGACAATGAAATCAAATCGAAACTGGGGAAAAATTGTAAGGAGGCTAACGAAAACCATCATAAACACGGGTCAAATCATTCATATTGAAGGAGCATGAGCTTCAATTTCGGCCAAATGGCCTGAATGAGTCAGAGGCAAACATTACTGAATCATGCACTGCGCTGGTTTGGATCAGCGAATAAGTGTCGCATAAATTCGTTTTTTTGCTGGTGCAAATGGTGCATCAGATAATCGTAATTTATTATATTAGTTTAATCATCGACCAGGTTGCCGAGAGGTTAACGTGTCTGACTGCGGAGCCATTGGCCACGGGTTCAAATCCTGCTCAGGGCATGGATGTTTCTTTCTCTCTGTGTGTTGTTCTATGTCCATTCCTCTTTGTGTGAATGTGACCCGCCCTATAAACGGGATTGTGTGACGTGGGCGACGCTGCTCCACCGCCGTGGCTTCGCCACAGGTGCCCACTGGGTAATGAGAAGAGAGTAGCAGTTCTGGCATTTCTGTGGCCAATGGGACAAATCCCAAGTGCCCGCCTTTAAAAAAAAATATTAGTTTAATCTTTTTTTCTTCAAGATTAATTTTAGATTAATTCTATTTATTAAATTAAACTTAATTTAATAATTTTATTTGAGATTTTTAAAATTAAATTTTAATGACGAAACATGCTCAGCGCTCCCTTCCCCCCTACCGTCCAAAACATACCCAACTCCCCTCAGCATACTACCACCGCCCAGGGGGGTGGTATGCCCCCGGTTAGAAACACTGCTTTAGAGTTTAATTGTCTACCACTCTATAGAATATTCTGTAAAAAACGTACTAGTTGACATTCCTGTTACTTTGATGCGTGATGTGTCTTGGTAGATCGAGCATCAAAAGAGTTAACTTCCACACGTAATCCAAAATTAAGTATTTAAATATTTAGGGGAGTGTAGGGTAAGACAAGGCACATTGATTGTGTTGAAATTAATATTATTTTCTAGCGGAAAAACTCTGAATTACACTTTACTAGTCAAGAAGAAGGACCTTTCATATTGGTGTGTTGTTGTAGATTAATTCACGGCGCCAGTGTAGATAAGATTGTTTTGCTGTGTCAACTCTTTAATGTTCTTTTGTTTTCAAGCTAGCTTATTTATTGGTCATTACAGTAATAAAAAATATTTTTAGTACAGCTTAGTATACGTTTACCAAAGGTTTATTCCTTAACAAGCAATAAGGATTAAACCCAATAGTAGAGCACTGTTTCGTTTCATTTCGATAACCTCTGCTCTCTGAGTAGAGCTACTATCTGGCAACTCAAGCTACGACTATCTGGTCTCGCGCGTACAAGTACAAAATTGTACTTTTTGTACAAAAAACCCTAATAACTTCTTCAGATCTTTTTGGGATTGGTTTCATTCAATTCAGCTTGAAAATATACATCGGAAATTAATGTCTCACTTGCTTGTCTTGAAGAAATTCAAAACTTCTCCGTATATCACCCCCCACTTTCCTCAAAAAAAGGGGAAGAGTACAGAGAAAAGTAGGAGAGTTTTTAGATATCATCTAATAACATGACAAAGCCTTTTGTTCAACAAAAAAAAAAAAAAAATAGAATGTCTTGAGTATTAATTTTTCAGAAGAAACGACATTTTTGTTAACTATAATTACTGGGCTTTTTATACAATTATTTGTGCAAATAATTTACCACTAATTAATCCATTAAATAGGATTTAAATAAGAATATTATTAATGAAATATGGTATGGGCAGCTGCTGATCTAGAATATGGCCACTT
>NC_092212.1:45230419-45263317 GCF_043381705.1 Parasteatoda tepidariorum | reverse complement strand
TTAATTTATGATAACCAGTGTAGAATTCACAGCAGAATGAAAAGGCGTTGGGAAAATATGAGGAGAAGAAGCGAATAACTCTCTTTTAAATTCCTTTAAACAATTTACAGGATAGTAATGTTTAGAATAGAGAGCTTTTTTTTAATTATAGTGGTATTGTAAAAGATAAAAGCTTTAAAATTCTTTTTGTCGATGCAAATTTCACATGGGTTAAAAAGGACATTATTTTTAAAAGCTTCAAGCATCATCTTTCAAATTGTGCCAACAGTTTTGTCATATAAGATCTTCCAAAACATTTGCTGCGAAAACAAAGATTGTTTCCATAAAATTAGCATAGAAGTGTTCATATTATTTTTGTCGAACTTCTATATACATATAGAGAAATCTCCAGTTGAAAATTATTTTAAAATTTTCATACAGTCATTTCAAAATATTTTTTTAACCTTTAATCAAACCAATTACCTATGTCAGCTAACTTTTACACTTTTTGTAGAAGTTTTAAGCAGTTGTAATGAAATAATAATCAAAGCGCAATTAAATTACTTAAATTGAAAAGAAAATTTCTAATTCCACGAGCATTCCAGTACTTGGAGAATGTCTCTGCATGGTTAAGGTTATCTGAAATTTTTTTTAAATGTATAATATATTCTTGGATAATTTATATGCGGAGGTTAAAATCGTTTTAAAACAAATTAATTAAACCAAAAAGCAAATATTAAAACATGAATTGTGCTTCGACAAGGAAGTTTTTACATTACATACGAAACATATAAATTAGCAGGTACGACAATAAGAAAATGGAATTAACACGAAAAACTTTTTTTTCATTGCATCATTCGTGAAACCAATCACTTAGTTCTTATCTAAAGTCAACGTAAGTTATCCATCCAAAGCCATAGTTCTTGGTAAGTTCAAAGTAATACATTGTCTGTTGGTAAAGTTGATTTGTTAAGTTTCAAAATAATTAGCAAATATTTTTAAGGACAATTTTTCAGATTTATAATTACGCTTTGTGTAAAATAACCAAATGTAAGATTTTATTTTTAGGTATCCAACTATCCGAGCCAACATGTCGTAACAAAGAAACCAACGAAGAAGTAGACCCAAGACTTTGTAATTTATCAATCCGTCCGCGTACGAAAGCAAAACATTGCAATAGACATCCATGTCCCATTGTGTAAGTTAATTTTGAATTTATTACTTATGTCTTATACACTTATCTATTTCACTAATGGACAATTGGATAATTATTCTTAGGTGGGCAGACGAAGCCGCTTCGCTGCCAATTCAATTATTAATTTTACGATCGATATCATAATATATAAGAACATAAGGTATTTGAATTCTAATGGTGTAGCTGAAAGAAAAAAAGCAACATTTGAGGAAAGCAATCGGCATATTCAAGTTTTCAAGATTTGTAAGTAATGTACAAAGGTGTCTACTCATTTGAGATTGCCTCATACATATGTTTGGAATTCTTATAAACCGAAAAGCAAAATTTACCAAGTTCTCTAATAGACAATTCTAATTATTCTTTACATCTCAGCAACCGAAGGCAGCACCAACTGATTTATCGGTGGATATTTAAATTAATATCTAAATTGAATATTAAAATTAATATCTAGTCAAATGGAGATAGAGGTTCCTGAGAACAAATCTCTCGTGGCATGTTGAAATCTTCTTTGATGTTTGTAAATGATACCAAGAATATCGTCTAGAGAAAAAAAACTATTAAAGTGACTAAAGTTATCTTTGGTTGTTCTGTTGTTAAGTTCTTGTTGAAATAAGTTAGTGCTACGTGTTAGCATTAAATTCTTGTTGAAGTTAGTGGTGTTACAGTTAACATTAGACTTTGCTGTAAAATGATGCATTCAGTTTTTCAATGTAACGACCGAGTTTATCTAGTTGCATAGTGTTTTTGTGTATATTTTCGTTAGTCATGTATCTCGGTGCGTTTAACATGTATCGTGGTTAATTGTTTTGGAAGATATCAATTTTGAACTTTTGAGATGCAGCTGCAGTTGCCCATGCAAATGCATACCTGCCAACTTTTAATAACTTCCATTATGATTTTCCCCAGTGGTATTAAAATGGAATAAAAATTTCTATTTTAAGCAAAAAAATACGTTGTATTTGAAAAAAGCTTAAGCTGCCTACCATGATGGTAACACATATTAATATATATGCTTAATTTTCTTAAGAATAGTGGTGATGAAAATCATTTAAAAATTTAGTTTATAAAAGAAAAAATAGTATATATTTACTACCACTTTAAATATATAAATAAAATTTTACGCCAAATGCGTAAAAGTTGGCAGGTATGCAAATGAGGCGTAAGTAATGATTCGGCACATGCACGTGATGTAGAGCAGATCTTTGCAGTAAAGAGTTAGTCTTGACTGGTGACTAATGGGACATTATTGGTTTTAGTGATTGATGAGTGTGTTTCGTATTTCTTGGCAAAGTAGTCTCAACATGCTCTTTCCAGTTTAGATTGTATGTTACACTAACTCCAAGATACTTGGCTTTGATAGCCGTAGGTATTTCTTCTGAGAATAGGTGTAATTTTTCTGCTATTTGTACTTATGGGTTATGCTGTCTGACAGCAATGTGATTTGATTTATCTTGGCTTACAATCGGCAGCATCAATTTTAATGTCATACAATCTTGTTTGGAGTTCCTTGATGACATAATTACGTTGTCGTGAGTTGCACATCTGTGTTGTGTCGTCTGCATAGCATGCTGCCATCTTTTGTGTGTAATCATTATCTAGAAAGTCCGAATTGTAAATAGGTATAGGAGAGTTCCTATGATCTAACAGACAAGGAACAGTTAGTTATCCTGGTAAATCATGACACCTTTTAAAATAAAAAATGGTAATAAAGCTGGATTGAAAAATGGCTTAAAGTACTGTTAGCAAGAATAGAGTTAAAAGATTTATTTACTAGGGATGCAATGCTCTATCTTATCCATTCCATTATCTACTATCATTATTTATTAACCAATTCTCTTTTGACCTCGTGTTTGCTCAACATTTTGTAGTGATGTGAATAAGACTTTTTTTAAAAAAAGATAAATAATTTGTGTTTAAGCAGAAATAATAATTTCTCACGCAACTACCACTTTTGTTTTAAAAAAGCATATAATCACACAATATCATATTACGCTTGAAATACTGATATTGCACCAGGGAACATTTAATTTCGATTTCTGTTTCGTGCGAGTTTTGAAGGGATCCTAAATACCTGCAGAACTCTCATTTCACTTCTGCATTCGGTTTTTCTCTAAAAGCTGCAGTTTTTATGCAAGTTTATAATATAAATAGTATTATTTTCAAGCTGATATCTTATAGAAAAATCGCGAAATTATGATTATTAGTACTTTGTCTTCTTTTATGCGCGCCTTTTTAGTCCATTAATCTTTATTTTATTTATTATACTGTTATATTTAATTTCTATCAAGTAAAATTTAAACACCTCAAGAACTTAACCTTCTCTTAGGTGATAATATTGGAAATAAAGCATTAATACCACAAAATACGTTGATGATCACTGAAAAAAACAATTAATTATTTAAATTGTTTTTTAGCTGTTATTGCCATATTTATTGGCTATGTTTATAACTAACGTTACCTTAAAAAAGTGCGCAATGCAAGCAGAAAAATTATTTCCATCAATACATTTCAGGTGGGACACTGGGAAGTGGGGGCCATGCTCCGCAACGTGCGGGACGGGTGTCCAGTCTCGCCCAGTCTTCTGCGTTCAGGGAGGTCCCAACGGATCCCGGATCGATGTCAAAACTGAATTCTGTCCGCGGCACAAGCCAGTTACTGAAAGATCGTGTACAGTAGAAGAATGTCCAAGATGGTTCCAAGGACCGTGGACTCCTGTAAGTAGTTTTTATGGCTGTAAGTTTTAATTGAACCCTTTTGCACTCTGATATCACTTCTGAAGTGACATTAAAAGTCACCTTTCAAAAATAAAAAAAAATTATATCTTAATAATTAGAAGCCACAATATCTTATGAATTTTATAAATTAAGTTAAAAGACTGTATTATTAATTTTAAAGTTTTTTTTCTTCTCCTTTTTAAACTTAATCACTTAGGAGAATTAGATTTAACTTTTTATTTCTTTTTGTATCGCCAATCATCATGTAAACCCCCTACTTCAGGTATTTTACTTTTTTTTTGCAATAACAACTTTTCCACAGGGGATACGCACCCCAGTGCAGGTGACCCGAAAAACAATGCAGTTCCAAGTTAAGTGTCTACATTAGTTCAAACAGAATTTTAAAGTTCCCAGAGTGCAAAGGGTTAATAATTTTGTATGCATTCAAAATCTATTTTTAAATTAATTTACAAATTTCAGTATATTAGGGCTGTTTGTTTACCGGAAAAGTTCATAGACTAGCTGTGAAGTTATTGTCTTTTTATCGCAATGAATAAATGCCCTTCATTACCTAGAGTTATTGACAGTTACATTCCATTGCTGGAAAAGTCTTTTACAGGGATTGGTAAAAAATATTTAAAAACAATTTCTTTCATAGTTGCATACCTTATAACTTTTCAGAATTTTCCCGTACATTTTATTCGTATTTTTAATGTGGTAATAAATTCAAAAAGTAAAGTCTTTGCCTTCATGCTTGATTCCTGTCTTAACAAATTTTATTTGATATAATTTTAAATAGTTTAAACCTACATATCGAAGATTAGCTGGCTATCTTATTGTGTTTTAAATGATAGTGAAAAGCGAATTGTCTATAATATTTCTTGATTTATTTACTGCCACTACGAAAAAACTTTTTGGAGAACTTAAACGTTGGCAGGTATGAAACTCTGTATAAAATTATCTTCCTTTTAGAAACAAATGTTTCGGAAGATTTTACATGGTGCAAAACTGTTGGCACAGTTTAAAAGATCATGTTTGTATCTTTTAGAAACGGAGACCTTTTTACTCATGCAAAATTTTCCTCGTCAAAAATTAGCATATGAAGTTCAAAGCTTTTTTTCCATTTTTAATGCCACTATAAGTAAAAAAGTATTCTAATATAACTAATGCAATCCTCTAAATTGAATTCCTAATTGCGACATTAAAATTTAAAAAAATATATATTAACTTCCTCTTCTCATTTCGGTTGGTCCAAATTTTGCATGATTAAAAAGGACACCATATCTAAAAGCTTCAAGCATGAACTTTCCAATTGTTCCCACAGTTTTGCCATGCAACATTTCTCAAAATATTTGTAGCTAGCGAAAGATTATTTACATAATCTTACAAAATCTTACAAAACAAGCCAGATATGAAATGCTTTTACTGTCAAATCTATATCTTTACCGGTGTTTAAACAGCGATAGTATATGCAAAATATGAACAAGATAATAAAATACGAACCTTTTGTGCGAAGATATTTTGGTTGGTCATTTTCTTCTTACCGTAAAGCACAAATTTTACCAGTAAAACACATAAACAAGAACTAGTTTGTTACGCAAGAAAAGAATTATCTTAAAATATATGACTAAAGCGTTTAGTAAATCCTACTTGATAGCTACTACCAAATAAAACATTTCGTTGAATTTTTTATGCATTGAAGCGTAATGGTAAATATTTTTTACGAAAATTTATTTATTTATTTATTTATTAATTATTTGCAGTGTTCTGTAACTTGTGGGGAAGGTATTCAAACTCGAGCTGTCGTCTGCCGCGATACTAAAAGCCAGTATAGTGAACTTTGTGATCATAACGAGATGCCAAGACCTCAGAAAAATTGTGACTCTAAAACCATTTGTCCGTTGCCATCTCATACGGAAGAAATAACAACACCTCCTCCTTGTGAGTTACTTATAATTCTTTTTCTTTTATTTCTCATCTTGATATTCTTTGAGAAAGAAACAAACAAAATTTTAATCAATTTAGTCTTAATCCTGAAGCATTTAAAATCAGTTACGTTTCTTTCACTCTGCAGATATGTCCACAATAACATACAACATCTGTTAAAAAAAATTATGACTATAATTTAAATGTGAGTCCTTNGAGAGAAACATCCATGCCCTGAGCGGGATTTGAATCCGCAACCATCGGCTCCGCAGATGATCCAAATTTTGCATGATTAAAAAGGACACTATTTCTAAAAACTTCAAGCATGATCTTTTCAATTGTTCCCAAAGTTTTGCCATGCAATATTTCTCAAAATATTTGTAGCTAGAGAAAGATTATTCACATAGAGTTAGCATATTTCCCTAATTTTGCCCAACTCCTGTAAATGCATTATAACTTTTAAGTCTTAGTAATCAAGGTTTTTTATTTGTCTCGAAAACAAGCCAGATATGAAATGCTCTTACTGTCAAATTTATATCTTTACGGGTGTTTAAACAGCGCTAGTACATGCAAAATATGAACAAGATAATAAAATACAAACCCTTTGTGTGAAGATATTTTGGTGGGTCATTTTCCTCTTACTGTAAAGCACCAATTTTACCAGTGAAACACATAAACAAGAACAAGTTTTTTTATGCAAGAAAAGAATTTTCTCAAAATATATGACTAAAACGTTTAATAAATCCTACTTGATAGCTACTACCAAATAAAACATTTCGTCGAATTGTTTATGCATTGATGCGTAATGGTAAATATTTTTTACTAAAAAAATTTATTTAATTTATTTATTTATTTATTATTTGCAGTGTTCTGTTACTTGTGGGGAAGGCATTCAAACTCGGGCTGTTGTCTGCCGCGATACTAAAAGCCAGTATAGTGAACTTTGTGATCATAACGAGATGCCAAGACCTCAGAAAAATTGTGACTCCAAAACCATTTGTCCGTTGCCATCTCATACGGAAGAAATAACAACACCTCCTCCTTGTGAGTTACTTATAATTCTTTTTCTTTTATTTCTCATCTTGATATTCTTTGAGAAAGAAACAAACAAAATTTTAATCAATTTAGTCTTAATCCTGAAGCATTTAAAATCAGTTACGTTTCTTTCACTCTGCAGATATGTCCACAATAACATACAACATCTGTTAAAAAAAATTATGACTATAATTTAAATGTGAGTCCTTAAAATAAACCCTTCATTACCTTATAGAAATAAACCCTTTCATTACCTTAGGTTAGTTAATGAAATTATTCATACTTTTCAGTAAAAACTTACAGAGGTTGATCATAATGGAAAAATGTCTATTCTAACTAATTGCGAACAATTTTTCTTTTAACAGCAAATGTTTTGGAAAATTTTGCATGGCAGAACTACTGGTTCAGCTTAAACGATAGTGCTTGAGGCTTTTTGAAAGCTCTTTTTTACCCATGCAAATTTCGGATCGATCAAAATAAGCATCGGAAGAACCTTTCCAGAACTGCAAATTTAGATAGAACATTTTAATCTGTCATGGTATTGGTAAGTGCGACCTTCATGCCAGCCAACTACTACGCTTTTTGCGAAACATTTTATACAGTGGTAGACATTTAAAAATCAAAGATTTCAGAATTTTTGGTAATTTTGCCAATATTTTAAAAGCCTCACCAGGAGAGAGCTGGCACAAAGTGGCGATGCACATAAACTTTTAAATCATTTATATGTAACAGAGATACTAACTGCTCCGGATTCGACAAAATATTTTAAAAAATGGTTTTCGGTCTATGACCAACCTCTTGAAATAGGCTCAACACGATTTAACTGTTGCAAAGTGGAGTATCACATACGCCTTTGAATTATTTAGAAGTAGTAGTGAGTATAAATATAGTTTATTAACCCCTTCATGCACAGATTTTTTTTTAAAAAAATAACGGCCAAAAAAATAATTTTTTTTAATGTAAAAAAAACACACTTTAGTACATTGTCTTGGACAATTTTGATATACTGCGCTTTTGTTCCATGAAAAAAAGCTATATTTAGAGATGCCAACTGCTCCGAACACACGCCAAAATAATTTTAACACTGTAAATAACTACAAAGTAAATTTTGCAAATATTTAACTGTTTTTACTTGCTTTTTAAAAGGTATAGTATGACATAAGCACTTTTAATGCTTTAATATAGATGTTTTTGTTGTGGTCCCTGCCTTTCGGCACTTGCCACTTCAACGAAGTTATTCGCCAGGGGCGACGAAAGAGAAAAGTCTAATTCTGAAGCACTTGAATATTTCTAAACTAGAGGGAAAAAGTTGTTGACTGGAGTTTGATGTAGTGGCATCACTGAGAGGGAGAGATTCCCTTTAGGAGAGATTGCTGGAGGCCTCCTAATCTTTCAACAGTTCTTGGATCTCCTTAACCAAGGAGACTAATCTGTTAGCAGAGTTCTTAGGAGAGATCTTATCCATGTACCTCTTTCTACTGGGGTGGGCCTCTCACCCAGAGAAATTCGAAGTGTGGGTTTTCGAACAGTTGCAGCATTTGGCGGGAACATCTCTTGGTTTCTTGGCGCACTTCAAACATCTTGGGGTGAAGGTGCAAGTACGTTGAACATGGCAGTAAAGCTGACATCTGTCGCATTGTGGCTGCCGCCTCGAAACTGCTCAGTTCTGAACGAATGCCGTCCGATTTTCTCGATGCTGTAGATCCTCTCGGGATTGGCTATCTCAGGTGAGATGACAAGGAATAGTGGGAGTGGCCTATAGGCCACGCCCTATCTCTTCTTGAATTGAACAATTTTGGTGATTTTTGATTTGAAATTTTTTTTTCACTGGCATGACTTTATCTTTTGTAGTATCAGGCACTGGAACGTCAGTGATGTTCTCAATCGTAGTTTCCATATGCACACCTGCCAACTCGTCCGGATTTTCCGGAAGATTTTATTTTCATATTTAAAGTGGTAGTAAGTATATACTATTTTTTCTTTTATAAACTTAATTTTTAGATGATTTTGATCACCACTATTCTTACAAAAATTAAGCACATATATTAATATGCGTTACTATCATGGTTGTCAACTTAAGGTTTCTCAAATACAACGTATTTGTTTGCTTAAAATTGAAGTTTTAATTCCATTTTAATACCACTGGGAAAAATGATATTCGAAGGGATTAAAAGTTGGCAGGTATGCATATGTGAGGGGACGGCGGGTTCCCGCTGCAATTCAGGATTAAAAGAAGAGCTGCTTTCGGTCTGGGTAGCAGGGCTTCGGCTGTGTTCAATGACTTGTACTGTCTTTCGCTTCTTCTTCTTTTTCTTCCTTGCAGTGGAGGTCTCGGGGTCGGGAACTGTAGGTTGAGACTCCACCATCGTAGCTTCTGTCGGTTCAGATTCACCAGTAGCTTCGTTGTTTTGCTCTGCGTTGAAATCGACTCAGCCTCGACGGTGGTTTTCTCAGCAGCCCGTTTCTCTTTTAGATCTAGTAGCATACCTGCCAACTTTTAATCCTTTCCATTATCATTTTTCCCAGTGGTATTAAAATGGAATTAAAACTTCAATTTTAAGCAAACAAATACGTTGTATTTGAGAAACCTTAAGTTGACAACCATGATAGTAACGCATATTAATATATGTGCTTAATTTTTGTAAGAATAGTGGTGATCAAAATCATTTAAAAATTAAGTTTATAGCAGAGAAAATAGTATATATTTACTACCACTTTAAATATGAAAATAAAATCTTTGGGAAAATCCGGAAGAGTTGGCAGGTGTGTAGTAGGCATTTTTAACTGATAGGAACTCCTGGCTGCATTAATTGCGCTGATTTCTTGATCCTTGCCGGGTCTTTTTGCTTCTCGAAAGCTGCATTGGTAGATTCTTTCCCAACGTGAGATTTCATCATCAATGTTATCTGTAGTGACTTTTTCACTGACATAGTTTTTAATCTGAATGCGATCTTCATCGGCGAGTTGAGGAATAGGTCGAGGAGAAGTCGAAATAAACCGCTTTCAGCCTCTTCCGAATCGGTGGGTAGCAATAAAGTCGTTTTTTTTTCAGAGTTGTAAAATCCCTTGATAATAAAAGTTTTTTGTCAGTTGTTATTTTATATCACAAAACTAGATAAAATAAAAATAATATAATTTTAACAAATCTTAATATGATACATTCTCCTTAACATCGCCTCTATTAATAGTTGCACAACACTGTAATATTTTTGTGAATTTGTGACATTTATATGCAGAGATGCTTATTAGTTTCTTTTTATCGTGCAAAAGATCAATTTGTGAAAAATTCCTCAATTTCATGGTCAATTTTTAAAAAAATATATAGAATGTTATGTGATGTGTTGGTAATTTTGTTACATTCAAAAGTAGCACGAGTTACATTCATTCGAAAGTCACATAAGTAACAGTCATTTAAAAGTTTCATTAAATGTTTAATACGATTGTTATATTGTCTAGAAAAAAGAGAGAAGTAGTGTTGTATATTTAGAAATGTTAATGAAACGTTGGACGTGAAAAATTTTAAAGACTTTTCCAAAAACAAAATTTTTGAAAATAACTTTTAAAAATATTTTACACTTTGTTTAAAATAGTATTAATTCTTAATACAATTCTTAGAGATTTGCTGTTTAAGTTATGATTATACCTCAATTATACTTTATATATTATACCTTATTAATACGGTATAATTATACCTTTGGGTATAATTATATCTTTATAATTATACCTTATTCTTATCAGGTACTCCAAACATAACAACTTCGTCCTCGTCAAATAAGATTTTTTAAATATACATTCCTAATAATTAATTCAGGAAAGCTAAAACCCTGTAAAAGCAATTTCAACCTATTAGTATGATCTCTGGGGCAAACAAACCCTTTCTAAAGCCGTGGTAAGTATACTTACCGCCAATTTTTAAAGTCCATGGGGAACTTTTTTATCACTTTTAATTTAGGTTTCCATTTGTTAATAACTTTAGCTTTATTGAAGTGTGTTTGAATAAAATTGGTAACCATTTGTTAGTTTAAGAAAACGCATAAAAGTTATAAAATACAAAATTCCTTTTGAAGTTTGTAGCATTTACAAAATTTATTTTATAAATAACGAAAAATAAACGTCAATCAGTACCTAATAGGTCGTGGTAAATATACTTACCACCCAAAGAAAAATGGCATTAAAATTTAAATTAATTTTTTATAAGCTAAATGAGTTTTTTTTCCCTCATGTCAATTACTATTCGTATGTCAAATTCAATTCCAAAAATACTTTAATTTACCTTTACTAGAAATAAATGGCTCATTAAAGGGTTAATGTGCAAGAAATAAAAATTTAGATAAATAGTTAACCATTTGAAGATATTCGTCATTTTGAACTATTTACAGAATCAGAAATATCGCAACTTACGTCTTAAAATATTTCTATTTTATCGCTTTCAATAAAATAAACAGAATTTAAACAATGCAATTCAACAAATATAACTCGTGAGTAAAATTATTCATAGAAAAAAACCCACATAAAATAACTTTAACTTATCTGCATTAAAATTAACCAGCCTAATAAAAAAATAATTGAAAACATTATTTAAATGATTTTTCCACTTAATTTATCTAAAACCATAATCTTAGAAGTAAATCATAATTTAAAGTTAAGATAATTAAAACCTTTTTAAAGCATACTGATAAATGCGTGCAATTTATATCTTGAACTCATTTAACAAAGAAATTTCACTTCTATTCAAATCTCAAGGGACTTATATCCATTAACAAGTTAATTAACCGTTCGAAATATTTCATTTCTCACTTGAAGTTTCGGAACAACTTCTTAATTACTCCTTCACCGCATTGTGGCAAGGAACCCTCTCGGCTGAGGGGATTTACATCAAATTCATTATGGCTTGCCTTTTGATTTTCCAGTAGCAAATTGCTTTTGCATTTTTGGGGGCAGATGCAAATACCCTTTCATTTGTTTTGTTATGGGCAATGTTAATTCTGTTTATTACTGACGGGAAAGTTTGGGGTAGGGAGAAAAAGAAGCTATTTCTGCTAAATACGTGATATTTTAAATTTTATCTTCAAAATAGAATTATATTTGAGAAATAAAATTTAATTTCGTTTTAGATTGGATAAGGTTTTAAAAGATTTCATTTTCATACTCTTCTATTTTTATACACCTTGTTTATTTATCAATTTATTTAGTTGTCTTTATGTATTTTTATTTATGTGTTGTTGTTTTCTTTTGTTAATGAAATCGCATAGTTGTAACTCTTCTAATTGTTTTTATTTGTTTAATTGCTGCAGTTCTGTGGCCATTTATTATTGAGAGAAATTGTTAGTCATTTAGGTTCAAACCCTATTTTTGAAATATGGAATTATATTTAAGAAATAAATTATTCTGTTTCGAATTCCGTTTAGTTTAAAAGAAATTCTTATCCCCTTTTTTTAAAATATAATTTCATTTTATATTGAAATATCTATTATTTATTTATTTTTAAGAATGAAAATGCATGTATATTTGAATACAGACGAACAATTTCACAACTGAGGCACAATACTGATTTTTTAAAAAAGTTTTAGCTTTAAAACAAAATTATATTACAGGCATATTTTTTTAACATTAGATCAATTTTGTTGAAAAGTTATTTGGGTATTTCCTTTGATTTTCTTAATTTCATTTAATATTCTATTTGCTTTTTTAAAATTATTCCGTTATGTTTCATTAACTTGCATTTAAAACTATTTTATGCTTAGCAGTTTTTAAACCTACTGTCAAAATTTCTGTAGGCAATGCTCTTTCTGGGAAAGCCAATGCCTTCATAGAGAATTTAGATGTCTATAACGATAAAGAAAACTTACATTACATTTCTTTTCTATCAGCTATTTAAGTTTTCATACTGTTCGTTCTACATTATTTTTGTGTCGACAATTATAGAATAGTTTCATTGTCTTTATCTAAGGTATTCAGGAGATATATGTTAGATGTCTTTGTTAATTTTGTTGTAAGTGAGACATTTAACTGCCACTGAAAAGTTAACAATATACTATATATAAATAAAAATGATCACTGTTTAATAAACCTAGTTAGTTTGTGTCTCTAAACACCGTAACACTACACACAACTATAAAATTCATTCATCTAAAGATAATTCCATGCATAAAATATATTTCAGGAAATATTTGTTATTATTTTTTATTAAATTTGTTATAGAATGGTCGAAAAAATTTTGGGCTGTAAGGTGTACAATTTTCCCATCATTTAAAAAAAAATTTCACATGGCAAAATACAAAATTTGAGCGAAATCGTTCAAATAGCTCCTAAGAAATTGAATTTCAAAAAAAGTCAGACAAATAAAATTTGATTTCTCAGGAACCATTCGACTGATTTGGCTCAAATTTTGCACTTTCCATACACTTTTTAAAATAATGCAAAAAAATTGTCTTCCTTATAATTCAAATTTTTTTTACCATTCTTAAATTAAATAAAAAGTAACAAATGCTTACCAAAAGTTATTTTTTGCATGGACATGTCTATGGATGAACGAATCTTATAAATGTGTGCAAAAAGTTTCAACTCGATTAGAAAAGTCCCGAGATATGATAAAACACGTAAAAAGTAAAATTAACATAAGAGGTCCAAACTATTGAGACCATATTTCCCAGATTGCGGCTATCCCCTATATTAAGAAATCGTCGAAAAAAAGGTATTTGTATTCAGAGAAAGTACGTTTTTGTGTCTGATTTCGTAACATAAAATATCGTCTAAACTAATTAATTAGCATATTTGAGGTCATTCCTTCTAATCACTAGCATTACATTAAAAGTTATTCAGGGTGGTGCGTTTTTGTTTTTTTCTTTTCTTTTGGAGCACTGTGCATGTGATGAACGATCATTGCTGAAACATCCCTAAACAACATCCTTAAAGTAATATTAAATGTTGTTTTTTTTTTTGAAAAAGGATGAAAATCATTTTTTTAAATATTAGTTCCTTTCTGTAAATATAATAGAATGATCCAAATGTTAAAAGAAGTTAAAATTTAAAATTAATTTCTCATATCAGTTCCATATATATATGCAAATAACGCAAGTGAATCAAAAAATTTCGTGCAATGATATATTTCGGAACTTAATAAGATATCAAATTGAATATGCATTATAGTTAAATAATTCATGTCGTGAGTTCTATAAAAGGAATCTGAAAAGAAGTTTTTATTTCATTAGTATTCCGATCATAAAATCTCATACTTTTATTTTTTTCTTCTTAACTAATTTTAATAATTCCCTTAAGAACGGCAATTTCTTTAGAAATCAAAACTAAGAGTTGTTACCTTTATATTAATTATTCATCTTCTTATTATTATCAACCATCGCCAGGCGCAGTTCATGAACATTCTTACATATGGTATACTATATTAAATTCCTACATACTTTTTTCCTCATTAGCCTAGACGGTTACTTCATTGAATCAGTGAAAGTTCTTTAAAATCTAGTTATCGGATAAAAGTTTATTGACACACGAGGTGAATTTTTATTCTGAAACGGATGTGTTTAACTAAGACATAATTCATAATTTTTTTTTAAATAAGAATTTGGAGCTTTTTGATTTTAAAGAGTAAGTTATGATGTATATTTAAATTGAAATTTAATATTACTGTTTGAATGAATTCAGTTAGAAATGAATAGTTCGAAATACCATACAACATACCATACAACATACCATACAACAGGTAAGACGAACCAACTGTTACAAAGTGTCTTTTTATATAAGCTTTTGATAGGTAAAAACTCTATAAATAGAATTTACTAAATGAAGAATCATACATTTTGCTACCACAAGAAGCTATTTATAAGCTCTGCGAAGCAAGTTGGCTTTTCTAAAATAAGCTTAAAAATTATATACAGTAGGAAATGAAAGACTGTTATTATTTCATGTCCTTACGCTTCTATAACTGCTTTATCTCCTGATTTTCGTGGAAGATTTTATTTTTAACCTTTTGCACTCCATTGACATCTTTACACCAGAGTGACTAAAAATGAAAAAAGTGTTGACTTATATTTCATTAAAAAATATTTAAATTGGCGAATTTTTCTAGCATATTTTTTTCCAGTTTATTATATGAATTGAGTTTCTGCACTTTTTACATTTATAGTTGCCTGTGGCATCCCTGATACAGTGATATTGAAAGTCACAATTCCAAAGCTTATAAGTTTTGCATTTTTTTAATTAACCCTTTCGCGCCGACTGTCACAAATACGTGACAGCATAAAACAGTATCAACCAGGGTAAAAAGATAAAACTGGTAAACAAAGTAATTCTTTAACAGTTTATTTGTGGGCGGGGTTATAATTGTTTGATTTATTTAATTCACCACTACTTAGTTCAAAATAAAATTATTTAGTTATACTTTGAACTAACATTGATTATACATATGATTAAACTAACAATAATTAAAGTCAAAGCGAATTAAGTCTGTCAAATTAGCAATGCCTACATTTATGCTACCGTTTTATATTTATTTACATCCTGATTATGATTTTGTACGAATGCTTTTATGAATCAGCCGTCCCCAAGGGGTTAATAACCACATTATTTTATAAAATTAAGGAATTATTTAAATGTATTATGCTTTATATTTAAAATATTTCACCATTCAATTGCGCTTCGGCGATTTATCATGCATTCCCATTCACATGTATGAGTTAGAGCCCCTCGTGGGGCTGATGCTAAGATAACTACCACATATGAGTATATTTAAAATAGTTTGGCGTTTTCATTAGTTTAAACAGCATGTTAAAATACTCGGAATGTAAAATGTTAAAGTGTTAACAGAATGTGCAGAGATGTCAACTGCTCCGGATTCTACGAAATATCTTAAAAAACGGTCGAGAGCTATAAATTACATTTTGCAGATTTTCTGGTAAATTTTGGAAACTTTCAAATAGACTCAAAAGAAAAGATTCGCATAAAAAATGAAGAGGGATAACTTTAGAAACTGAAAACAAAAAAAATCGGAAACCTTTATAAATGCAATAGGTATTAAAATAAAACTAAATTCTAATAATTAGCTTTACTTAAAATTTGTTGTGGAAAAAGTTTTGTATTTTTCTCAAATTTCCAACACAAATTAAATTTATACTTGTTGAAGTCTTATTTATTTATTTCCACATCGAAAGAGTTAAAAAAGTTTATAAATTCATGAAAATAATAATTTTTTTTCTTTTCATGAAAAAGACGTTGCGAAATTTTAATTACTCAATATCTTTTCGCTTCTTTACAATGTGTATATTACAGGCGAGAAAGTAACTCGAAAAGAAATGAGAGTTAAAAGAATAAGGAAACAAAGAAGAAGATAATTAAAATTTTATTTTCCAAGTTTCCAGAATATAGAAAATAAGATTTCTGGATTTATAATTCAGTAAAAGAAATAAATGAAGGAATCAAAGAGATGTGCAGAGTAAATTAAAATTTTACGAACAGAAAGCAAATTTAGCACACTATGCGAAGAAAAGAAAAAGAAAAAAAGCATACATGGCAGAAGGATGCCAAAACGGCTAAGTCTACTCAAACCTTTTAATACTAACTCAGTTCGGGGGGAAAGTGACTGCAGATCATGTCAATAACTGCTGTGATGCTTAACACTAGAAAAACAGAAATTTGCCCAAAAGCAGTCAAAATGACTGGATTGTAAAAGAATAAATAATGTGTAAAAAAATTTGTTTAAAATTAATTTTTAATATTTTTTACATTATTTACAGTTATATAGCAAGTTATTAGTAATTATTAACAATAAAAAATCATATNTTCTATTTAACTAAAAATTACTGAATTTTTTCACTTTTTTTTATAACTTTACGTTACATTTTGTTAGAATATGTCTAGATAATGTTAAGCATTATCTAGACCAGTGTTTCTTAACCTTTTTGATATGATGGACCCCTTTTAAAATTTTTTAAGAAGTCACGGACCACCCCTCTGTGAAAAAAAAATAATTGCCGAAAACATCAATTATTAGAAAACATTTAATTTTATTATTTTAATAGTGTACAAAACTTTTAAAATTAAAATTTTTAATGTGAAGGTTGCTACTGCTTTTCCTTAATTAATAAATTGAATTGGGGGATGGTTTTCGAAAAAGCAACGTGCATATCATGTTCAACATTCAATCGATTTGGATGTTATGCTTTTATTGTCACAAGTGTGGAAAATCCCGCTTCGCAAAGATACACTGTAGCAAACGAAATTATAGCTCCCATAGCTCGCTTTAAAAACAAAGGGTAGGCTTCCAAACGTTTTAAAAATTAGGAGTAGTCAGCGGACCCCCATAATATAACTCATGGACCCCTTAGGGGTTCATGAACCACAGGTTAAGAAACCCTGTTCTAAAGGATCCCCTTACTCTTGGAGCAAAGTTGCAACTTCATCTAATCAATTTTTGCTAAACGTTTGCATGTCCCTACTCTGCAATGTTTTAATCCAATAATAACTCGAAATCTGCCATATTTTATTACACGGAAATTAAATAAATTTTTTCATGTTTATTAAGATATTTTGTCTTCATTAATAAAAATTGTTGTAACTCTTTAGGTGTATATATTCCAAGTACTGAAGATGAGCCATCTACAACTGTAACTGAAGAAACAACCACAGTTACAGAACCCATTTTATATTTAACACATGCTCCAGCAAAGTAAGTTATCTAAATTTAGGGAAAGTGGGACAAATGAAAAATGTATTAATATTTTTAGAAATATTACTCTGCCAAAAGTTAAAATTAAATTAAAATTAATTTAAAATAAATGAAAATAAAAAGAATTGTATTCGAATGGTAATTACAAATAATACAAATATATTGCCAACTTTATAAATATGGAAATAATAAATTTAAATAAGAGGATTAACATTAAGTATAACGATACAATACAAGTTGTTTACCCGAGGATAATTTTCCTTGAGTTGTAACAATGAATAAGGCAATGATTATTTTATCCATGATTATTTTATCTGGATTCATAGTTATTTTATCCAGATTAATTTTTCGTGTATTATACTAATGCATAAATATTATTTCAAAGGGTGTGGTTTTCTGAATTTCAAATACAATTTTCGCAATAAATTCACGCCTATTTTATGCGATGTTTTCATATCACGAGGAGATTTTTATCTGAAACGCATTTTTAAATTTATGTTTTAGAAGGAATTCTTTAAAATATTTTACCTAATATAAATATTCATATTAGTATAAAAAGAGAAATTTTGCTGTTCAGAGAACATTTCTTTATAGTTTAATTATTCTAATCATTATAAGCCAATAAGTCATTCCTTTAATTTAATTTAAATCCTTTTCAGGTGAATTTTAACATGGATTAAATTTTTCAAAAAAATAAAGACTGGTTATTTAATTACCCCTGTCTCGGAGAAACAAGACATTCGTTTTCGCCACAATGCATTAATAATTTTAATACGTATGTTTTGATCAAAACTTAAGCAATTGCTAAGAATTAAAGCTAAAGATGTTAGCCAACATTAGAAAATATTAAATTTGCTAAACTTAAATGCCCCAACATATGCAGTAATATGTCCATCTCTACGAAACGTTCCGTTTTCGCAACAGTTGTCAGGAATCTGTTAAATGAAAAAATATCGCTATTCACGTTATAAGAAAGTGATGAAAATCAATTTTAGTGGTGAAATAAGTTATATCAGGCTACTCCATTAACTGTTTAAGCGCCTTTGTTCCATTTTTTTATACATATCATTTTTTTCTAAAAGAGAAAGACAAATAGCATTACTATTTCAGTATTAGCATATATCTAGGATGTAGAAGACATTTGTGTCAACTATATACTAATGAAAACAAAATCTGTATTATCTGTGTGTATTCTGAAAAGTATTATGTATATTCAAAATCTGTATTATATTCTGAAATTATATATTTGTCAACGTTTCAAACCCAATTGGTAGCTGAAGGAAGAAAATATTAATCACAATTTAATCACAAATGTGCAACCATTTTTTCTATATAGGCACTTTTCTCATTATTATAGAATAAGATTTCAGCAGGGAAACGGTCAATGGTAGTTTGTACTGAAACGGGAATGAACGTTGAAATATGCTAATAGAGTCACATCATCTCAAAAATTCTGATCTGAAAATAATAAACTAAGAATTATTATTTACTTGAATACCTCATTTGAATTACTACACTCGAATACTCCTTCACTTTATACTTTTTTACAGTTTGACGTCTACTAGCACTTTTTATTTTGTCGGGCCTTGGGGTCGTTGCAATGGGCAAGGCTATCGACGAAGAATTGTACACTGCCAAATATTTTTAGACATCACTAACACTGTGGCAAGACTACCTGATTCCGAGTGTTCAGGTATTTGTGAATTTTACCATTTATTCATTTATTAGTCTACTTTATTTTATTAAACTAATGGCGGTTTACGCCTTAATGAATAAATAAGTAATTAGAATAGTATTATACTTTTTAATCTTAAATCACTTGATTTCGATTATATATATATATATATATATATATATATATATATATATATATATATATATATATATATATATATATATATATATATATATATATATATATATATATATATATATATATATATANTTAGTGTCATTCCCTCACTTTTTAAATAGTGAAAATAATTAATTTACTTATTAATTAATTTGAAAAATAAATTAAAAAATTAATGAATTAATTTATTAAATTAATTGATTGATTTATTTAATTAATTTATTTATTAAATTATTTCATTATCAATTATTATAAATTAATTAATTATTGATTAATTATTTAAAAATTAATTAATTTAAATATTAAGTATCATTTATAGGATATATATTTTCTTTATAATGCCATTACATATTTCTATTAATGTAAAAAGTTTCAGAGCTTTTTATTCACTTTACTTTTTTGGGATTTTATGAACTGAAAAATGACAGTTTTCGTGAGAATGACCCATATATATCAGAGATGCCAACTGCTCCGGATTCACCAAAATAATTAAAGAAACGGTAAATACCTACCAAATAAATTTTGTAAACATTTGACTATTTTTGCATGCTCTTTTAAAAGTATACCCTGACTTAAATACTATAAAGTGGTGAATTATATAAGCCTACTAATTATTTAGAAATAGTGGTGGATAAAAATCTACTAAATTGAATTTATTAAACCATGAATCACAATTGATAAATTACCACTTTAAAATATATATATGCCGTCCGGAGCAAGTTGGCATCTCTGATATATATATACATGTGTGTGTGTGTGTGTGTGTGTGTGTGTGTGTGTGTGTGTGTGTGTAAAAATGTGTTTTCTTAGCTACCCTTTTAATATTTCAATATTCATTACAAATCTAAACATAGATTTTCTAGTGAGTATAAATTACTCTTTATTTCTTAGATTAATCTGCGCAACAAAATAAATTTCACTAACTTTAACTTTTTAAGCTTTTTTCAGGAATGCCAACTACTCCACTTTCTGCAAAAGTTTTATTAAATTGGTTGTGAAATAGACAGTTAATCACGTGGAAATAAGGAAATTACGCCTATTCTTTAAAAATGTAGCCCACGAAATAACTGCAATAAACTTTAATTTCGTATGATGCTTTGAATTTTTAATATGCAATGATGGAAAAGTTACTTATAATAAAACATTCTGAACTAAAAATTATTTAAATTCCGTTACAACTAGAAAATGTTTTATTACAAAGCGACGGAAGTTATTTCCGTTTTTTATCTGAGAGAAAAAAGTACATTTAAATTGAACCCGGGTGTAAAGCAGAGATGCCAACTTACTCCGCTTTCTAAAAAAGAATATTTTCTTGTAGTACCGAAATTTAAATTGTTTCTAGTTTAGCATTTTTCATTTTAAGTAATTTTTCCACTTCTACGCATCCCAAAGATTCAGAGCATCATCTCAAATGCAATTTTATAGCAGTTATCTAGTGGTGGCACTTTTATAGAGTAGCCGTAATTTTCCTAATTCTAGAAGTTTTACTCTTTAATTTACTACCAATATATAAAGACCTTTGTAGAAAGCTGATTATCATTAATAAAAATCGTAAAATTTATCAGATATGTATTTAGAGTATAATTCCGTGATCCTCTACTATCTTAAAAGATACTCTGGCCGAAAGTCCTTTTTTTAAAAGATTATTTTGTGTTAAAAAAATAAAGGAATAAATTTAAAAGTTAGACTTATAAACTCAATTGAATGCTGTATTTAGTACTTTATATATTGGTCTTTTGGATCAAAAATGTTTTCAGCTCTTTATTTCTATCCAGCAAAGAAAGAATGATTTACTGAATGGAGCTTTCGCACAGGGCCTTAGCCTTCCTAAAAAACCTCTTCAAATTGTAATTTCTTATCTATTTTAAAAATAAAATTTATAACTGGAACTATGTATGCTAGATTTTTTCTTTTTCAGAAAACTGACAGTACTAGTATTTTCTCTTGATAGTTTTTATATCTTTGATCAAAAACTCTAACTACTACGGAATCTCCGTAGTTTCAAACAAGAATTTTTCCTGGTGGTTGCAAGGGTAATGTATTTATATTTTAAGAAATCAGAGCTAAAAGAATTTTGTCCTCCCTAAACACAAGTAATTTAAACAGATACATATGAATCGTATAGACGAATGGTTAAGTTAAGTTCTAGTAATTTTGTTTTTAAATGTCTGTTAGTTGCAAAAAATTCTGCTTTAGCTTACAGTCACTGAAAGAAAGTAGTTTGAAACTATGACGAATTCGTAGTAGTTTAGTCCCTGTTTTTTAAATGAAAATTTATAGTGGTTAAGAAATACTAAACTAATTTATACAATATCTGCCAATTTTCTTCCGACAGATTTTATTTTGATATTTTACGTAGTAGCAAAATTTTTTTCATTCTTACGTCATTTTTTAAATAAATTTGATTTATTGTAATTTTAACTACCACTGCATTTGAATAGTTTAAACGTATATAATGAAAACTTGCGAGGCACTATATTGTTACCAGCATAAGCTTAATCAATTATGACCTGAGAGCACAGTACATCACAGATTCGACGAATCAATAAGTGGCACCTCGCGCCAAACACTGAGCTACCCAATATATCCAACACCAGCACTGTATAGTGTTCTGTAAAACGTAAATTAAATATTTGTCAGAAATATAATTTCATTAATAATTTCACTACCACTGGGACATTTTTTTAAAGAACGTAAAAGTCAGCAGGTTGGCCAACTGATTTATTGAAAAAGAATTGTTAAAAATGTGTCTATATGATCTAAATTCTATTTTATTGGAATAATAATACACTCTCCTAAACTACTCGAAGTTGTTGCGAAAAAATTTTTCAGATTTATCGAACTATAAGAGAATTTTCATACACAAACCTGACAACCTTCTTTAGATTTCCGAAAATTTTTTAATATTTAATGTGGTATTTTTCATTCTTAGTTGATTTAGGTTTTAACAAATTTCATTTACTATAATTCTTATTACCATTTTATTTAAATAGTATATAAAGAACACTCATGCTTTAAGCGATGGCTAAAAGTGAATTAAGTATTTGTTTACATTATTACTTTAATAGTTATTACTTTACTAGTCATTACTGTATACTTATTGCTCATTTTTATAGTTACCACTACTAGGAAAAAACTTTTTGGGTAAGAAATTATTTGTATTCAGTAGCGGAAAAAATTCTTTTAATTCTAATTTATAAAAATATAAATACATTACCCATGCTACCACTGGGAATATTATTTTCTGAAACTAGGATGAATCTGTAGTAGTTGTAATTTCGACTTTTTCAACTCAGTAGATTTTATAAGATGCATATTTGAAGCAATTTTACTTTTTATTTTTTTAAAAGCTTTTTAAAACTATGACTTATGTTGAACTTACTCTGACCTTCATTAATCCGTGAGAACATGGCTCATCTCTTCTTTAACACTTTACCGACCGGTAGCGGTTCGAACATACTATGCCCTTTCACCGCCCGTTCAGCTGCAGATCGTCCGAGACACCGGCTCGGTTTCGGCCTAGACTGACGCGCGGACTTCACCACTAAATATCAAAAATTACAAATATGATATAAAATGCAACGTTAAATCATCAATATACTGGTTACTGTATTAAAAAGTAGGCGTAACTATCTTTCTTTAACTAATCTTACAAAATATTTTGCTACCACTTTATTAGAACTTTTCCAGAAAGCGGAGCAGTTGGCATCCCTGCCTTCATATCGATGAAAAAATCCCGACTTTCCTCGCAGGAAAATCTAGTCGCACCCAGCTGCACGATGAAAAATCCCGACTCTTTTCGCAGGAAAATCTGGTCGCACCCAGCTGCACTCGAGAAAACGACAGCTGAATTTTTTTCAGGGCATGCTGAATTGGTGGAAAACGTAGTCACCACAGATCGGTCAAAAGTCGATTAATCGACGACCGGTCGGTAAGCGCTGGGGAGCAAACGCTGAATAATCGACGGCCGGTCAGTATACGATGAGAACAAAACGTCGATTAATCGACGACCGGTCGGTAAAGTGTTAAATTGAAGCAGACTCCCACTAGTACGGATTCTCCGTAGTTTCAAAAAATATTTTTCCTAGTGGTAGCAATGGTTATGTGTTTATATTTCGATAAATTAGAATTAAAAAAATTTCGTCAGCAACTAAACGCAAGTTATTTAATCAGATATTATGTAAGGTCATATAGACAAATGCTAATACTCTAATAAATTTTCTGAAAAAATCAATTTTTTTCAAAAAAATGTTGCTTTACTTTACTACCAGTGAATTAAATATTTCGCAACAACCGCACTTGGAATAGTTGAAGTCTCTGAAGTTAAGGAAACATTCCAATTTATTGAAAAAGTAATGGGTAAAAAGTAGTTTTGAGAAGATGAAATATTTATGCAATTCTGAAAACATGTTTCTTTCCACAAACATGTAAAACCCTTCTTTAAAAACACGCATTTGCGCAACATAACTTTAAAAATCGATTGTGCACTTAATTATATCTTTATATCTCGCTTAATTTATCGAGTACTTAAAGAGAAACGTGAATCTTCTTTTAATTTTTCCGTTTTATGCTCGATGAGAAGTATAAAAACTAATTATTGACGTGGATGTTCAATTTATGCAAATGCAATCAAATATGCACTCTACAGTGAAGAGGAAAAAAACTGAATAATTTCTTTTCAAAACTTTTCGAAGTAGAAAGAATTAAAAGTTAATTTGACAAGCTTTGGTAAATATTCCCCTTTTTTGTTAAAAAAAAAATATTTGGCGAAGCATTAAATCGTGAAATTACTTTCTCATTTTAATGTTTCATTGATCGATTTTTCAAATCGCTTCTTTCTTTTTTTAAAATGAAATTTAGTGATTTCCTTGATTTTTGGATATTTAAAAGTATAATTATTATAACATGGTAAGAATAAATTCAAATGTTGATCAAATTTGAATTTCAACATCGATATATCGGATCGTCCGGAAAGTCCGTGTAGATATTCGATAAGCGAGGCTTCCAAAGGTCTACCAAAAATTTTAAAGAAGTAGCATAATTTATATTTTCTTGATCATCACAAAGATAAGGAAATTTCTTGCATAGCTCGCTTTCTTTAAACAACTGGGTGCCTAGGCCACGCAGCGGTCCCTAACCGATACCTATTCTCCGATCTGAACAAGCGCAGTGCATACCTGCGAACTCTCCCGCATTTTGCGGGAGATTTTATTTTCATATTTAAAGTGGTAGTAATTATAAACTATTTTTTCTTTTATAATCTTAATTTTTAAATGATATTGATCACCACTATTCTTACAAAAATTAAGCACATATATTAATATGCGTTACTATCATAGTTGTCAACTTAAGTTTTCTCAAATACAACGTATTTGTTTGCTTAAAATTGAAGTTTTAATTCCATTTTAATACCACTGGAAAAATAATAATGGAAGGGATTAAAAGTTGGCAGGTATGCTAACCCATCCATCTTAAAAATATTATTACAGTGAATATAACATTTTGATTTATGTAACAGTGTGGTAACATAAAAATAACCATGATTAGAAATTCGTACAACTTGATCGATGATTTACATAAATTGCCTTTAAAAAAGAAGTGAATACAGCCATGATTAGGTCGATATACATGAGATACATTTCTCGCATAGATAAAAATCTGATACATGCTTAAAGAATATTATCTAAACTGAAGTGGTTGCCAAATTAGGAAAACTTCGAATTGCTAGCTACCACTTGAATATTTTTGACACACCTTTAGGAGCTCCACCTATCGAAAATCGGCACGAACTTTGAGGACAACCCATTAAATGAAAAATTATATTTAAGAATAACCAACTGTAAACGCAGTGGAAATTGATCATGAATATTTTTTTAAGAAAAGAAAAAATAACAAAACTGGAGGTGTGAGGGATCGAACCCCAGGCCTTTCACATGCAAAGCGAACGCTCTACCACTGAGCTACACCCCCGCTGATTGTCTATGTATTTAAAAGAAATATTATCTCTCAATGCATGAATAATGTATAAGCGATACGCCACCTGCTCTTTGCAAATACGATTCGAATAGCAATGGTCGTCTTTACCCTTGTAATAAAACAGAACTACGTAGTTTAGTTGTTACACATACCCAGTGTGTCAAATTAATATTTATAAAACATACGGATTAAATATTTACACTAGATACTTAAATGAATGTGTTTTATTTGGAAAGAAGTACGAGATTTCGGAAAAAAGTCTGGTGCAAATGTTTATACTGTATCTTGTAGCACATCTAGGTTGAAGACGTCATTAAACTTAGTTCTATGCTTTGTAAAATAATTCGACACAGGCAATTTAGTAGAGATGCTCTTTTTCCATTTTTCCTAATATGAAGCATTTTGAACCCTTTTCGGAAAAGCAAATTCCAATTGAAAAACTTCGGTCAGGCAAGACGTGGGCAAGTGCGATCACAAGCAGTACATTCTTATGTTTAATGCTTCAATGTAAATGTAAACTTCGAAGTATCTGCCTTGTGGCACCTGCCTCTTCAGCTAAGTATTTTGCTAGAAGCAATCAATGAATTAAGTCTGAGTTAAAAGTGCCAGTATATTCTTGTCTTGTCTTGCTTTTGGATCTGGGCGTCTGGGCCGCGAAGCTCCCCTTATCAGATTCATCGTGGAGGTTTTGTCATTTTGTTTGGTTTCGTTGAAGTTAGCAGGCAATGTGGTTGCTGTCAGAGGGATTTAAGCACTTTGCTTGAATATACAATACATTCTTCGTTCGTTGTAATGGAACTGGGCGTTTGAGGCCTTACGGCCCTTTATACAATACATTCTAAATGAAGCGAACTTCTTTAGCTCTTTGTTATTTAAAGAATAGTGAAACGCTAAAAAGCAATTAGTTTTTGTTGTTGTTTCAAGTGGTTTGTAATGTTCGTTGAACTAATGTTGCGACATTACACATGAAAGGGTTAAAGTAAAATGGTGGTACTGGAATAAAAATGAATTCGGTTGGAGAAAACAGCCTATAGCGCGCTAATTAGAAATTAGGGGTACAAATTGATTCGGAAAACTAAAATAATATGATGCCCACTTTTAAAAAAAATTAAAGAGGTATTTAACCATAAAAATTTCCAAATTAATTAAGTGCTAATGTTTTGCCAATTTCTTTCTCGAGATGGTGCTTTCCGCGTCACTTGTCACTTAAAAAACAAAAATGCATTTTTACTTTCTTGACTGGTAATAAGATAATATACAGTCACGAAATGTTTGCTTAAATATCCAGCCAATCAAGTTGGATTTAAATTATTATATATATATGTGTCTACTTCTCCCACTTCTGGTGGAAAATTTTTCTCAAATATGTAAAGCGTTTAAAAAAAAGTACTGCACTTTAAATTCATTTATTTTTCATTTAATAAATTTGCAATGTGGCTGGGTGGCGCAGTTGGTTTGTCGTCGGCCTTCTGAGCCCAAGTCTGCGGGTTCGATCCCCGGCCCAGACACCGGATTTTCGGGATGCAGAAAATCCTCAGCTGCCATGTCGTATGATTATACGGCATGTAAAAGATCCCTGGAGTGCCTTATTGGCTCTTGGCATTTCCGGCAAAATTAAATTCCTAGTGCACTTTAGCATCCAAATAGAGTCTCGGTGCTGCCANAAGTGAACCAGTTGTGTGCATGAACCCAAATTCTTTTATAAAAGTAATTGAGAGAAATTTATCTTATATATTTGAAAATTGAATCTGTAGTGGTTGACAATTGAATAAGGCAAACCAATAATATTCATAAATAAAAAAAAATTTTAGTCATATATTTGCTACCACATTCTTATTTTAACTATATTCTGTATTAAATGTCTCGTTCGCTTAGTGGATCCTCTATAGTGGTCTGATCGAAGCTCTCCTTATCAGATTCATCGTGGAGTTTTTGTCATTTTGTTTGTTTTCGTTGAGACTAGCAGGCAATGTGGTTGCTGTAAAGGGGAGTTAAGCACTTTGCTTGAATATACAAAACATTCTTCGTTCGTTGTAGTGGAACTGGGCGTTTGAGGCCTTACGGCCGTTTATACAATACATTCTAAATGAAACGAACTGCTTTAGCTCTTTGTTATTTAAAGAATAGTGAAAGGCTTAAAAGCAATTAGTTTTTGTTGTTATTTTAAGTGGTTCGTAATGTTTGTTGAACTAATGTTGCTACATTACACATGAAAGGGTTAAAGTAAAATGGTGGTACTGGAATAAAAATGAATTCGGTTGGAGAAAACAGCCTATATCGCGCTAATTAGAAATTAGGGGTACAAATTGGTTTGGAATACTAAAATAATATGATGCCCACTTTAAAAAGAAATTAAAGAGGTATTTAAGCATAAAAATTTCCAAATTAATTAAGTGTTAATGTTTTGTCAATTTCTTTCTCGAGATGGTGCTTTTCGCGTCACTTAAAAACCAAAAATGCATTTTTACTTTCTTGACTGGGAATAAGATAATATACAGTCACGAAATGTTTGCTTGAATAAAACCCCGATGATGTAGATGAGACAATGACTCGAACGCATCCATTTGAAAATCACGTCAGACCGGAAAATACAATTTAATAGCCAATCAAATTGGATTTAAATTATTATATATATATATATGTGTGTGTGTGTCTACTTCTCCCACTTCTGGTGGAAAATTTTTCTCAAATATGTGAAGCTGTTAAAAAAAAAGTACTGCACTTTAAATTCATTTATTTTTCATTTAATAAATTTAAAATAATTTTGATCACCATTATATGTAAGTAATTGAAACATGTATCCGAGATCTGATAATAATATTGTGAAGAATTTAAGTGCAAGAAAAATTAAACAAATTGAACTTACATTAATTTTAATTTTGTTATTACGTGAAGTATTGTAAGGAGTCAGGAGTTAGAACTTCCGAGATGAAAGATTTTCCTGAAAAATACTTTCCAGTGAATTCTTTGGAATTATGCACATTAAACCAAGAATAAAAAAATTGAAAGCATGAACTTTAAGACCACTAGGAAAAACTTTGGAGTTGCAATTAGAAAGTATGTATGTACAGTGCGCAAAATGCAAAAATTTGAAATGGCAAATTACAAAGTTTGAGCAAAATTGGTCAAAGAGTTCCTGAGAAATCAAATTTTAAAAGTACGATTTTTTTCAAAATCCAGTTTCTCAGGAACTATTCAACGAATTCACTCGAATTTTGTATTTTTCGATTAATAATTACATTCTTCAAAATTATGTAAAAATTTGTATACCTTACAATTTAAAATTTTTTCGACTATTATTAAATGACATAATAAAAAGTAATAAATATTTATACTAATAGTTGTATTTTGCATAGAATTATATTTTGGATAAACGAATTTTATAGCTATGTTCAAAAATTTTCAAATTCGCTTAAAATGCTATTGGACATGAAGCTATTGGAATCATATTTCCCAGACGGCGGTTACCCCTTAAATTTCAGAAGCCAGATATCCGAATCCTTTGAGAAACAAGTACGTTTATTCTGAGAAAATACGTTTTTGTGTCTGATTTCGTTACTTAAAGTATCATCTGCACTAATTAATTATCATACTTGAGGACATTCTCTCGAATTATTAAGATTGAGTCCTAGAACGTAAAGATCCGAGCGTTATATCAAAAGTGATTCAGGGGGTCAATTTTTTTATTTTGACCACTCGACCTCAAATGTTAGAGAGAATCTCTGATTGATTTGAACAGTGGTAGTCAATTTACGCTTGAAGCTAATAAAATAAAAATTTACTGTAAGTTAGGTAATAGCTGTAGTTTTAGCTTTAACTTCAATTTAAAAATAATAAATTTACCAGTTTTAAAATTAAGTATAAACTTAAATTAATGGCAAAAATATCTTATATAATAAAAAATTAAAAAAAAAAGGTTAAAATTTTTGCACTCTGAACTTTATTGAACTCGGCAACTACTGCATAAAAATTTTACAACCGAATCCGTACCATTGCTATTGAGTATTTTATTGTAAGATATGAAGAAAATAAAATAATTCATGCAAAAAAGATTTTTTTATCAAGATTTCGTATTTAAAATTTATCAAGAACTATTTTTCCAAAGTCGTAAATTTAATGAAATAACCCGCATTAATTGTTTTATTATTTATGTTACTCTCGTGATGCGATTGTTTTTAATGGCTGATGCTATGCAGAGTTTATATTATTTTTTCCCCCATCGTTTTCATAAAATTGCATTTTTAAATTATTTGAAATCGCATTTTTAAATTATTCGAATATTGTTTTTCAGAAATACGTCCGACTGACATGGAATCTTGCACGAACTCCTGTCCTCCTCCGCACCCACCTCGAAAACAAATTGAAATCGAAAAAGAAAGTATAATAGAAGAAATCGAAGAAGAAAAACCCTTTTATTCTTGGAATACCGAAAAGTTCACTCCATGCTCTGCATCCTGTGATGGAGGTAATAGAGTTTTGCAGCTTACAATAGATTTAAATATACAAACTAAAACCCTCGTACTTTTTTCATGTTATTTGTTTAAAGCGTTATTTAGTTATAATAACGAAATAACGCCTCTCAACGATATTTTTTATAATGTATAAGCATTATTTTCGTTTCGTTATATTTTTATTCAAATTATAAATATTTTATTTTATTTTATAACCGTCGTTGAACAGCCAACCCAATTTTTTAATTTACAACTACCGATATTCAACTCGAATCCTTGAAATTTTGAATCCAATCGAGATGACAAGGGAACTTCAGGACTAAGTATTGGGAGAAATTTGGGGCTTTTTGATGGAACTCACCAGCATTTGTGTTACACGGAGAGGAAAACGGTTAGGCTGCCTGCAAGGGGACTCTAACCCATGATCGCATCTACCACTGAAGATATTTTACTCAGCACTGTAGTTGGTGCGAGCCGGTTACGGATTTCATATCGACTAGTCATCGCTAGGATTCGAACCCGGGTAACCTCATTGAGAAGCGAGCGTTCTAACCCTTGAGCCACCACGGCCCTAAATTATAAATTTGAAATATATTGGTATGACATTTCAATCGCCTAAAAGAAATCATAATATTAGGTCAAAATCTATCTTGAAAAATATAGCACCAGTCTAAACGCGTTGAAACAAAGTATCTCCAGGAAACAAGTAGAATTTCCTTCTGGTTTGTGCTATCTTTATAATATTTAAATAGTATTGCTACTGATAATTATTAATTCAGGGGGTCGTTAAAGTTTTAATAGTGGTAAAAAAATGAGACTAATCTTGATTAATTAATGTTATTGTGACCACCACTCCACCACTATATATTTTTAAAGAAAATATGTTGTTATTGCTTGCGACACTAACCATCACCTCCTACATCAAAAAGCCTCTTTGATAAGTAGTCCCCGCAGACTATTTTATAAGTGAACCAGTTGTGCACATGAACCCAAAACCTTATATAAAAGTAATTGAGAGAAATTCATCATATATGTTTGAGAATTGAATCTGCAGTGGTTGACAAGTGAATAAGGCAAACCAGTGATATATAGAAATAAAACAAATTTTTAGTTATATATTTGCTACCACTTTCTTATTTTAACTAGATTTTGTTTTAAGTGACTCATTCGGAAAATGGATATCCTTCACAGTGGTCTGATCGGACTACCTATAAAAAACCATGTGGAGGCTTTCACTATTAGTACTGCAGATAGGCAAAACAATCTCGCCTTCAATTACAGAAGCAGAAAATTTTAATCTCGGAGAAGAGGCCATCTCAGATTTAGTTCATAACACTTATAGTGCATGTTCAAAATGGCGGCATCTGAAAAGTTTTGATGCTCTAATTATAAATATTTCTTGAAATTTTTTAATGATACCTATTAAAGAAATGAGTTTTTTTAAATATTTTGTGGCTGCAGTTTTCTAACTTAATTAATGCATGTTATTTGGAGTAATATATTCCACCTGCTCACTTCGCTTATCAACTCCCAATATTACTTCATAATCATTTTCGTTTCTTAACGATAAGCAGATCGTCACATTAAAAGTTTACCATTTTTAATAATATATACTATATTTGCATGCTTGCTTTATTTAATAAAACTGGGCACCTTGGCCGCCCTGCGTCCCTTATCCCATACTACATCATGAAATATTAATACATTGAGTTACAAACATGTTGAGTTCAGCAACATAGTTGTAGCTATGCACTTGCTTGATTAATTAACAGATTGAAGGTTGAAATTATAAAAACAATATGAGTCTTTAAAATCTATTTATAAATCTATTGAAAAATGTTTATATAATTAATAAAATAGATATTAAGAGTTTTTTTTTTTTAAAGTTCAATATTGAAAGTTCAAATTTTATAATTTTGTTAATGTTGTTTCCTTCTTGTTCTAAATTTTGATTGATACACTGATAGATGATTCACTAAGATATCGCTAAGATCGATTATTCACTAAGGATTCTCTGAGATTATGAACTGGATGATTAGGATGGTATTTCGAAAAAGTGAGTTCACAGTTGGGATCGAACCAGGGACCAGGGGGGCTAGTAGGCGATATATATACCATATTTACTTACTTACTTTATTTAAAATAAATTGGGTACCTAGGCCGTGCAGCGGCCTCTAACCCATCCATCATGAAAATAATACAGTGTATATAGTCATTTTGAGTTATATGATAGTATGGTTACATAATAATATTGCCATGACTAGAAAGTACAACTAGATCGAAGGTTTACATGAATTGCAAAGAAAATTGAAAATAGCCATGATTAGATATGAAAACATGATATACAAACTTAATCTGTGATATTTACATTGATGATCAGTAGAAATTTGAAATTGAGTGTTTAATGTTGATGATAGCGTAAGTATATATAAAATCGGGAGACAAATTGATGAAAGCATAAATATTTACAGAGCCAGGAATCAGAGTTGATGATAGCAAAGAATATACAAAATCGGTAATCAGAATCAGGAAGAAATTACAAATTTTGCGAAGCCTTAGTGGCGTAATCTAGTGTGAAGCATTCAAGATTATTAAATTGTAATTTATAGAGATGCATATTTAAAGTCAGAGAAGAGTTCAGTTTTAGTCCTAAAGTGAAATTATTCCGGAGTAGTCTCCCTCATAATTGTTTGCAGCAGTTGAAATACATCTCGGTTTTTTAAGAGTTCTTTAAGTTCTTTGATAATTGATGCAAGTCTATGGGCTTGACCTATCGTTCTTGATGGGATTGTATCAGGAGTTGCACGAAGGCCTCTCCTGGGGGGACGGTTGCTGCAACCTGTGTAATTTGCAGTATGTGCTTCTCCGCAGTTGCAACATTTAGGTGGTGAAGTTTTATCCTTATGGCACTGATAGGAACGGTGGTCGGCGGCACATTTTAGACATCTTGGTTGAGATTTGCACATTCGTTGTGTGTGGCCGAAATTCTGGCAGTTATAACATTGTATTGGGCTATTCCCTCCACGAAATCTTTCAATTTTCACGGGAAGGTCACAAATATTGGTTACTGAGTAGATTTGGTTATTTTGTTC
>NC_092212.1:45216802-45229546 GCF_043381705.1 Parasteatoda tepidariorum | reverse complement strand
AACTCATTTAGTTTATAAAAATGCCATTTTTTTGGTAGTAAATATATTTAACATGACCTATTAGGAACTTACTGACTTTTATTTTTCTTTATTTATAAAATAAATTCCTTAAATGCTACAAACTTCAAAAGGAATTATGTATTTTATAACTCTTATACGTTTTTTAAAAGTGACAAATGGTTACCAATTTTATTCAAACTCACTTCAAGAAAGCTGAAGTTATTGAAAAATGGAAACCTAAATTAAAAGTGCTAAAACGTTTTGGTAAGTATACTTACCACGGCCTTCAAAAGGGTTAACTTATTTATTTGTTTCATAATTTTTTTTTCATTTATTTATTTACTTTCATTTATTTTTATTTATTTATTTTTATTTATTCATTTTATTTATTTTGAGACGTTGAAAACCAAGATTTATGAAAACAATAAAGTTGTCACCATCGAGAAATTTTTTTCCCTCCTTGACCTTACATGTTGCCTGCTATTATAATACAAAATTTCAACCATGTTCTGTTTTATTTATTGAGTTTCCTTGAGTCTTAAAAAATATAATAGTGGTAGTAAATTTTCTTAAATACTTTTCTCCTTTTAAGTTAATATTTTATCCCTTGCCCGTCTGGCCAAACGGTAAATAACTACAAACTAAATTTGCAAATATTCGACAGATTTTGCTAGTTTTTTAAGAGGTTTGCATGACTTGCCCGTCTGGCCAAACGGTAAATAACTATAAACTAAATTTGCAAATATTAGACAGATTTTTTTAGTTTTTTAAGAGGTTTAGCATATCACCTTCGAAAAAAGTGGTGAATTATATAAGCCTGCGAATTGTTAAGAAATAGTGGCGGATAAAAATCTACTAAATTGAGTTTACTAAACCAAGAATCACAATTAATAAACTACTACTTGAAAATATTTATTCGCTGTCCGGAGCAAATTGGCATCTCTGTTTATATAAATAAAACTATTTTTGTGTGTTCTATATTGTATTAATTTCTTCAAACCATTTTAGTAACGTTAATAATATAAAAAATTAAAAATTTACTCGAATTATGTGTTTCTAATAATCTTGGATTCGCTGGACACCAGTGACCCCCGTAGTGCTATGAACAAACTCAGTGCCGGTCACTGGGGACCTCCATGGCATTCAACATGATAATCCTAAACGGAAATGCATTTAATGAGGGAGAGTAGTCTTCTTCTTGTTACCTTAGAGTTTTTAAAATTTTTAAGGCACTGATTTATTTCTTCCATAAAGAGAAATAAACTGTTCTTTTTTTACAGTTTTCCTAGAACTCTTAAACTATTTTTGCGTCACCAAATCATTTTTATTCTCTTAAATAATTACGTTTTTTTTTTTTGCCTACTTTATAGTTACCGATGGGATGTGTCAGAGTTTGGAAACTGTTCTCAAGAATGTGGAGGTGGTTTGAAAACACGACAAATTAAATGCATATCGCTGAAAGATGGTGAAGAAACGTCTTCAACTCGATGTCCTGGCCAGCCACCAAAAACTTCTGACACATGCAATGTGTTTGATTGTCCACCAGCATGGAAGGCTGAATCCTGGAGCAAAGTAAATTTTGTTTACGTTGTAATCAGATGGTAAATTCGAATACCGTACTCTAATTGAGTTATCCAGTTTTTGCTAACAGCCATCGTTAGACTAATTGCAAAATTCTCCAGCATTTTCTAAACAACCTTGCATTCTCTTAGCTTATTGCGGTGAACCCATCTTTAAGCTAATTAGAAAACGTATCATTTATTGCTCAATTGACTTGATTTGTTTCAGGCAGTTTTCAGTAAGCCTAGAGTAGTAAAGGCTTATGTTAAACAGCCTTATCAAAGGTTTATTGCAATTAATCCTTAAAAAATTGCGTTTAATTGAGTAATTTACCATACGTTTTCGAAATAGAATAAAGGTATATTGGTTGATCGTATTAAGTTTAAAAAATATCAGGCAGAATATGAAGTACTTAATACTTTAATAATTAGCTTGGGGCAGCGTAAAATGCCATCGACATTTAATGAGCAGGATTTTTCAATTAATAAGCAATATAGGGATCTTATTTGGTATCTCAGTCATTTTTTTTGTTTGTTTTTGATTTACTGGATAAAAAGGAGCTCTTGTAATAGCCATGGTATATAACTCGTTGTTTTTCACTAGAAAAGATTTGTTTTTGTAATGCTGTACCTATCTATTTTCAAAGTTTGTTGAGTATCAAAAAAATCTATATATTTCACACGTTGACGCAATTGAATAAACGTCTGCTTTTGGGCAATATTTAGACAAATGACGGTTATTGAAATTATAAAACAACGTGTTTCACGTAAGATTTCGAGAAAAGTGGCATGGCAACTATATTTTTTTTAATAATGCTATAAGCAATAAATAGTATTTAAAAAACTGATATAGCAAAAAAAAAAAATTTGAAAAAAAAAAAGGTTAGGTAGTTTGTCACACAAAAATGCCAATTCTCATGACTTTTCTAATGAACGGCAGTATAAATCTATCCTCTAAGCGGCTACCGTGTTGAACAAGCAAAAATATCTTATTGTGGATGTGTTAATAACCACTTCTATTAAAAAACTGATTTCTATTGATCAATATCAGTTTCATTTCATTAATTATATATTGAAAAATAGCTCAAAAGTCTTTGAATTTGGAATGACAGTCACAAAAATTTTCGTGACCCGTAGGCATGGTCCTGCGCATTTTAATTAACACATTGCTGACCGGTCACGAGTTAACTCGTGTTTTCGTGGCGAAACGTTGGTGACCGGTTACGAGTTAACTCGTGTTTTCGTTAGCAGTGATCTCGTGGTGGCTATTTTAAAAAGTGGGCATAATTTTCCTTACTTTTCAAGTTTTACTATTTAATTCTGTACCAATTTATTATAACTTTACGAAATATGATAAATTTGCAAAATTTGTGGTGTACCATTACGCATAAGTAATTGTTAACCTTTTATCATACGGCATTAATAATTTTTAATGTTTATTTATATTGTTTTACTTCCACATCCGCTTTCAAAAACAATAGCCGGGCACATGAATAAATTTTCAGAAAAGTTGCCGGTCACCTATGTGTTAATAAAAAAGGGATTGAACATGATTAGTACGTAGAGTACTAGAGCATTTATTGGCTAATTATTCAGAAATACATCGGGAAAAAAAGATGTAGCATTTCTGTTCACATATCAATTGTTTTTTGTTTGTTTGGAAAGAGAAAAAAATATCTAGATGATCGAGCAAATAACGGTTACAGCCGTCGAGAGTTTTCATGGAAAAACCGTGACAAAATGTGCTAATTTTCACTTTCAGACATAAGACTGGCGTTCAATTTCATATGGCAGTCATGAAAAAGTGAAAAAAAAATATGTCCTTGAGCGCGATCGTCAAATGGAAAGTGCGCGGCAATACTTTAATGATATAGGCGTTGTTGTATCTATACTACTTCCAAAAATATTGCGGAAATGGTTTTAAGAAAAGCTGTGACAATAAAAATATACTCAAGCTTTAAAAAAGTACTTTTTGATACGTTTTTTTTTTCCTTTAAAATTAATTAAAAAGCAAAAACCCTGTTACAACATTAAATAATTGACTTAAAAAAATTAAATGTTGTTATAAAAAATTTCTATTTTTCTAATAATCTAAGCAATTTTCTAAAATTGTAAATAAAAAATTAATTCGTTATTTATTTATTTTACTTTTTAAATTTCTAAGTTTCTTCAGCGGCTGATTATTACTGGAGAAAAAAAATCTCATTTGCAACTTCAATCGAGTTGCATTTTTTTCTTTAGGGGAAAAAAAACTCAATTTCATATATGCCAACTTTTTTCAGGGCAGCAAAATTTGCTTAATTCCTGCTTTTACAAATTTGGTTAAGTATACTTTTAACGATCACTAAATTTAAATAATTTAAACGTACATCAAAGGAGCTAGCATGAAAGCTCATATATTTATACCTACACTAGTAATTTCACACCACTGCTGAAAATCTTTTTTTAAAGCCTGTAAAAGGTGTCAGGTATGCTATTAAAATCTAGCAAATCACTATTGAGGGAGAAGGTGGAACTAAAAAACATGAAAAACCTATTTGATTGCCAAAGAAAAAGAGATTAGCATAAACGCATCCCAGTTTGATTACGCAATCAATTTTTTTTCCATATCTCCTTCCTTTCTAGTAATTCGACAGATTTCAATAGCGTTTCTGTTCTTCCCCCGCTTAATCTCATTTTTCACAAGCATTGAAAAATTATAAATCTAGACAAGCCATCACGGGCATACAAAATCAATAAATTTTCAGTGTTCAAGAAGCTGTGATGGAGGTTTCCAAACACGAAAACTGCATTGCGAAAAAATCCTGGCACCTCTCAACCAAGCAATTCAACTGCCACCTTCAAAGTGCCTTAAGACTAGGCCAAAAGCAGTCAAGAAATGCAATTTGAAACCTTGTCCGCCTTTACCAAGAACGACAACCACCACGACTACGGAAATGCCAGTAGCAATTACCGAGAGTAGTAACAACACGGAAACTTTGGTTGAGTCTCCTTTTGACAATGTCTTTGTTCAGAAATATCCGAACAGGTATGAATTAATATGATTGTATTAGGTAATAAATCAGGGTTGCTACTAACTGGAAAAAGTCAAAAAGTGGTGGCTTCGGTTTTTCAAAGTTTCTAAAAATATTTAAACTATGCTTTCACTTGAGCATCAGAATACCATTTATCAGGTTTGGCACCTACATACAATTCGCAGAGAATCAGGATGGCCTCAGAATTTAAAATTGTATGGCAGATAAAACAATATAAAACATCGATTATGCTTTTCTTAATTTTTCTACTATTTAGAAGAAGAAAAATTCCAGATAGTAGTAGCTCTGTAAATTCAGTTCCAGTTTGCCAAATGAATAGCACTAGTTAAATTTTGATTTGAAATTATGCATTTGAAATATGTTTTTTGAAATTAAAGTTTCATTAGAAATTATTTCCGTTGCTTAACCATCACCTCCTACATTGAAAAGCCTCCACACGGTCATTTATAAGTAGTTCGCGCAGACTATTTAAAAAGTGAACCAGTTGTGCGCATGAACCCAAAACCTTTTATAAAAGTAATTGAGAGAAATTCATCATATGTATTTGAGGATTGAATCTGTAGTGGTTGACAAGTGAATAAGACAAACCAATAATATTCATAAATAAAAAAACTTTTTAGTCATATGTTTGCTACCACTTTCTTATTTTAACTAGATTTTGCATTAAGTGACTCGTCCGGAGAGTGGATATTCTTCACAATGGTCTAATCGTACTAATTATAAAAACCATGTGGAGGCTTAACCCATTCGAGACGGGGAAGTCATAAATATATTCGCACAGAATCTGGATGGAATAAACTAAAACGCTGTATCTCAAATGTGGTCATGGCTAATCAGACGGAATTTTTTCACCTTGATTCTAACGCATACAATCAATGCTAGTTCGAAGTGTAATTAAGTGATTTTCAATTTGATCTTAGAAGTGGTGAATTACACAAATGAAACTATTATTACCTCACCCACAAATAAAATGCTGGTTGGACTGCCAATTTTATGTCCTTTAACCTTATTGTCCTCACCCAGAAAATGTATCGCCCGTCTCAAAGAGGTCAAATGCTAATTTCCCAAAATTTTTTTCAATACAGTTTTTGCATCACTACAAAATGTTTTTTTGATAATTAGATTAAGCTTTTAAAATTACTACTTCACTTTTTAACTCGGTAAACTAAACGAAATAATTATATTTATAATCTGAAACAATTGTTAATAATTCTTTCTTAATAAAACCATTTTAACCCTTTAATGGGCCCTTTATTTCTAGTAAAGGTAATTTAAAGTATTTTTGGAATTGAAATTGTTTTAAGAACAGTAATTGATATAAAAAAAACTCATTTAGTTTATAAAAATGCCATTTTTTTGGTGGTAAATATATTTAACATGACCTATTAGGAACTTACTGACTTTTATTTTTCTTTATTTATAAAATAAATTCCTTAAATGCTACAAACTTCAAAAGGAATTATGTATTTTATAACTTTTATACGTTTTTTAAAAGTGACAAATGGTTACCAATTTTATTCTAACTCACTTAGAGAAAGCTGAAGTTATTGAAAAATGGAAATCTAAATTAAAAGTGGTAAAACGTGGTGGTAAGTATACTTACCACGGCCTTCAAAAGGGTTGAAGTGCACGCTTGAAATACAATAAATATGGATGGAGACTCACTGGCAGAGAGGTCTTGCCGATCTGAAAACGCTAACCGCTTTAGTTTTACTTTCTTACTGTGACCCTGGATTGTATCTTTCTGATGTTCCTCGTTACGACAAGGGCTAATAAGCCTTCTTCGTGATGAGCACGCATATGTGATAATAATAAAACAATTTCAATTCGCGATCGCAACGCTCGAGTACGCCCTCTAGCGGGAGCCTGTAAATATCAGACATTAATTTATCACGTTTTCATTTAGTTCCATTAAAATCATTGGCAGAGTCAGACGCCATTTTCTTTGCAGCAAATAAAAATCAAAATTTCCCTTAGGAAAAGCCGAAGAACTTGAAAAAAATCTCCAGAATATTGAAATATCTTTCAGACCCAGAACACGCCGAACATTTGAAGAAAAATTTCTCAATAATTTTAAACTTCTATTATCAACAAACTTGCAACTGATAACTTCCGATTTCGCTATCGCATACTGTTACAGATGTGTGTATTAAGGTAAAATGCATTTCTTCTGTCTTCAATTCATTACGAATTAAAGTGAAGTCAACATTGCTTTCGTCATTCCAGTGAATAAATATGAATTCAGAACATACAGAATTGTAATAGTTATAGCATATTCTTCTTCGTTATAGAATAGTATATATTTCTGTATCCATATAATTCGGAAAACAACAATAAAAAATTATCCAAGTTACTTGAAATAGTGCCATTTGTGCTGATTCTTAATTAATTTTAATCGTTTTCTTGGTAAGTATTTTTTAGTTTTGAAAGAATAAGTTCAACTAGAATTCAGCTATTCTGTTTTTAGCTACATATTCAAATTCATATCAATTATAAAATTTTGCTGTGTAGTATGTTATCTAAAAGTAATGAAGGTATAAACTATGTATCTATTATTTGAGAATAAAGTTTTCAAACAAGGAACTTATCATTTTGGAATTCTCCGGGAATCATAAATCAGGTAAGTGCAATGATTTTTACAATAAAAAATTTGCTTGTAAATATTTTTTTTTCATTTGATGATGGTTCTCTACAGAATGGTTTTTTACGTCTGATTAAGAACTATAAGAATAATAAAAAAAGAAACAATATGAAAGTTTTTATTTCAATGTTAAGAATTCTTAAAATCGTTTTTTTTATCCTAAGAATTCTTTATTTTCCGTTTTTTAGTTTATAATTTTTTGATAAAAATTGTTCTCAAAATACTTTTTTTGAAAAATTAAATGGTATAACATTATGTGTTTATGTATACTTCTTGTATATTCCAATGTTTGAAGTAATATGATTCAGAAAAGTATGGAATAAAAATTCGGTACTTACGTATTAACGCCACCGCCGCTACAGATTTGGCGGTTTTTAAGTGCCGCCAATCTACACTTAAAATTTTTGCGACAATTCATAAAATAAAACACTTTATTTAAAATCAAAATAGTCAATCGGATTTCGGTGGAAAATGAGCCGATATAGAGTTTAGCATAGATTCAAAACAATCATATCGCCATATGAACTCTGATAAATAAGATTCCAAATGAAATAACATTTCCAAAACGTACGTTTACCAAGATAAAGTTTCATGTCGTGGGAATTGGTACATTTTCGTTTTTTCGGTAAAATATTTCGCTCCTGAAAAAATAAAATTGCATCTTGTTTCGTTTTTGGCAAATCCCAAAGACGGATTTTCGTAGCACTAAATGACAAAAAAGAACTGTTCTTTTGTTTTTGTTTCGTCAGAATTCTTTATTTTACATTTTTTAGTTTCTAAATAATGATTTTTATTGAAACTTGAAATTTTTTGATAAAAATTGTTGTCAAGAAACTTTCTTTACAAAATTAAATCTCATAAAATTATGAGGCTTATGTATACTTTTTGTTCATTTTAATTTTTGAAGTAATATGATTCTTTAATCTATGGAATGTAAAGTTTAAATAGGCCTTTCATGTTATATCATTAAATTCAGTAAAATTATTTCTCGGGCATTAGGTTTTAACTCTTATAAGAATATACTTATTTTTTTCTGTTTATGTACAAATATTTTTCATATGTGTTTTGTACGTTCCTTCTTTAAAAAGAAAGAGATACCATCTTGTTTTCGTTTGCATAAGAAATGATATCAAACATTTTTCTTTTTTAAATTTAATAAACCACGATAAAGAAGGAACGTTACAATGTTACACGCTACATTAAAGACATCTCCGGAGTAAATGAGTGACTGTTCATATCTAAATCGCAGGTATTATCTCATACAACAACGCCCCCCCCCCCAATGTTCGTTGCGATCGCGAATATTCATTCCTATCAACATGCAATGTTGCTTCTCTTGATTTCAAAAACTTGCTGAGCTACGGAGCCAGCGTTTTTAATTAGGAATACAAGAAACGAAGAATGGAAGACCGTAAAGTGTTTTTATTAATAACATAGATTTTGTTAAAAAAACTGGTGCTTAAATATTACAAATTTCTTTTTTTTATGCAGTATTTTGAGGATTTACCAGATTACAATGCCTTTTGTCAAGCCGTCAGTGTGAAGATAATAAAAAAGTTATTTATCACAGTGCATGCAGACAATTTTTCCAAAAAAATGTATTACAGATTAAGAAAGTAGTTGGCGAGGTTTCATAAAACCTGGAGCAAACTTGTCATTATAGCTACAACTTCAATTAAAAAAAAATTACGACGAACGATTGTAATACTTTTACATATATACTGAAACATTTATGTTTGTGGAAATCACGAATGGATAATTTCTTTGATAAACAGAGCGCAAATAGGTGGCTATGCTACCACTTTTTAAACTTTTGTATGGATTGCCGAAATTTCAAAAATGTGTTCACAGCTAACAGTCATAAAGAACTATTTCATTTATTAAAGCATGCACCCAATATTTTCTCTACATTTTTGCTATGTCAGAGGCAGTGTGATAAAAACGGAGATGCCAACTTGCTCAGAACAACGGATAACATACCTGCCAACTTTCACTCTTTCCGATAATGGATTTTCAGAGTGGATGTAAAACAATAAACGAAAAACAGTCTGACTCACAAATATATTTATATTTTGATCCCGTTGAAATTCGCTTGCACGATCGTCGTCGTCGCTATTTTGTCAAGGCGTTTAGGCCCCGTAGGGGCCTTTTACCTTTCCATATGAATTGAAGTCTTGAGCTAAGTATCATGAGTTGGGTACATGAAGAGAAAGAAATAAAAATGAAAAAGCTTTTAAGATCTGGGTTGTAGAATTGGGTGGATATAATTGGCCTAGCTTTGATCATAGTGGGCGGGGCTAATGCCCTGTGGGATGTACTGAAATATTGGCGCTGGCAGCGCCTATCTTTGCTAGCGGATATTTGATGAACTAAAGTATAAATATCTGGCCCTTTTTAGGGCATTTAAAGTAATATAGAAAATGAGAGTTTTTTGGCCTTTTTTAAGGGCATATTGAGTAAGATAGAAAATGAGAGTTTTTTGGCCCTTTAGAAGGCCTCTAATATAAATTTACAATGGATTTTGATTGAATTTACTTGAGAGTATAGCGTCACTTGTGAAGAAGTGGGCTAGTGGTCTGATTTTAGTATCTTCCATTAACATATCAGAATTAAAAATACTTTTGTATTTAGCAGCATTACACTTAATTGCTTTATTAAAGAAATTTATATTAAGGGCAGTTAGGATTTCTGACATTGTATTGAGTTTAAAATCGTTGTGGATAGCATTATTACGGATAAAATATGGAACTCAGCTGAGTTTTCTTAGGATTTTATTTTGAAAGACGTTAAGTTTTTTGGTTTGAGCTTTATTGATATTACACCAGGCAGGTGACGCGTATGTAATAATGGGTCTTATATAAGTGATGTAAATATACCTATGATTATCATTCTTTGATATATTTATTGTAATTATATATATGTAGTGGTGGTCAAACTCATTTATAATTATCATTATAATTCAAAAAATTAATTGGAATAACCTGAGTATTGGTACCACTTTAAATATGAAAATAAAATTTTCCGGAAAATCCACAAGAGTTGGCAGGTATGAAATATATTCAAGTATAAGTCCTTTAATATATGATTCTTGGTTTAGTAAAGTAGATTTATAAGGTTTTTATTCACCATTCTTCTAAATAATTCCCAGACTTAAGTGTAGCTCTACTTATTCACATTTAAGTCGTAAAATACTGACCAATAGCCGCTCACTTTACATCCGACGCCTCAGATCACAATCATCAAAATAAATAAAAACTTTAACAAATTTCTTAAATCACAGATCCACCTATAATATCAGCTTCAACAACTACAATATTGAAAGTTCTATCAAGCGTTTCCTCACGTTGACCATCAACCAGCATCCAAAACTCAAGTCACACATAGTTTGGAGCAAGCTGCTTCGTTTCATATTCATTATTATTATTTATTCAAGCAAAGTGCTAGAATCACCCTGACAGCAACCACATTGCCTGTTAATAACCTCAATGAAACCAAACAAAATGACAAATACTACACGATGAATGGGGTAGGGGACGCTTCGCGGCTCAGGCTCCCAGATTCAAAAGCAAGACAAGACATTTAAGTCGTGAATAACCTTTTAAAAAGTTGGCAAAATTAACTGAAAATCTGCAGACTTTAATTTTTGTAATTTTCTACCGTTTTTTAAAATATTTGGCGCAGTTGGCATCTGTGTAAAACCCTGATAGCCGAGATTCAATGAATTCCTGCATGTCCAGTTTTGCAACATTTTCGGAATTGTTTTCCTATTAACCTGTTTGTGCCTAGCGTCCAATGGAGTACGGTTTCTTTTTCCTGAAACAATAACAAACAAAAAACTTTTAGCCAAAGTGTTTAATTATTCGGATTTATTTTGCAGAAAAGTAGATCGGCCTAACATTATATATCAGTGGTGGCCAACCTGCGTCTCTCGATAAATGCACCAGAGTTCCCTTTTAATTTTGTGCTATTATATTTTAAAAAATTAAACTATTATCGTTCCGTATATTTTTCAAAATGTCTTAAATTACTGACAACAAATATTACTGGCAAACACTGAATTTACAATTGCAGGGAAAAGATAAAATAATATCTGGCTTCTCACAGTGTATATTTAGTTTTCAAACTAAATTACAATTTTTTCAAAAAGTCATGAAAAATAAAACATTTTGTCATTTTCCTCGAATTAAAAAAATTTGCTCCAATATTAAACACGAAAAACTCAACGAGTATATAAAAAAACTAGAAGGAATATTGACCGAATTCCAAAATAGATTTTAAGAATCCATTTGAAATTATCATAACTCAAGGTGAGTTTGCCATTTCCAATGTAATTATGACCCAAAAAGTATCTAGAGAATTAGAATTAATAGAGATGCAAGAAGATCAAGCTCTACAATTTAAATATAAGTCGACGTCGATTACTGAATTTTAGAAATTTGTACCAGAATCGAAGTATCCTGAATTAAAAAAGGCTGCTTGTCGAATTTTAAAGAATTATCAGGAGAAGTAAAATAAATGTGTTTAATTTTTAATATCTGAATTCCATACACATACTTTGTACTTTTAATTATGTTTTCAATAAATATAATTTCTGCAAAAATAATTTTAATACCTTTTTTGCGTATCTTTTAATTACGGTTTTAATTGCGGCTCGCAAAAAATTTCGAATTTTGAAAAATGACTCGACTATCAAGGAGCTTGGCTACCCCTGCTATATAGGTTAAATGCGTTCAGTTAAATTTTTAAACGAATTGGAAGAAAATTAGGAGTTCTTTTTTAATTTTTGTTTTGTTTTGGACACAAATAAAAATGTGTTTTATAGCTAAAAATATGAGAAAAAAATCTGACGAATCATTATTGAGGATGACGAGTTTAGAAACCTCAAGGCCAGTTAGAATGGGGGAGACTGTTTGTTCGTGAGAACAGTAGTTCGAATCCAGTCGAAGAATCCCGGTGCATTAGATTGTGACTGGTGCACGTTAAATATGTCGTGCTCACAAAGTCCTCCAAATTGGCATTTTTTTTTTCGGGTACTGATCCAGGAGTTGTCTTGCCTGTTGGATTGGGTTCAAAATTACAAGGCTACAGAGTTAAACATTGATAGCTGTAAACTTTCTTTTGGGTCTGCTTTTCAACGACGGTTATAAAATTAAATAGGGGTTGTTATATTTCGATCAAATTTTTGCATTTTTCCTCTCTTTGTTATCAGTTTCTGATCTCTAAGGTGTACATAATTTTGATCTTATTTATTTTTAAGGATATATGTCAAAAATGGCACTTACGAAACAACCTGTATTGTCAAAAACTGAACCTGTTCAGCAGAAAACATATTTCCTGACTGTCATGAAAAATGTGCATAGTATATTTTTTAACACTTAAAAACTAAATGATTGTTTACCGGTGGAAGACATTTTCGTGCTCCGATCGATACTGGAAACAATGTCCCTTTAAACTCAACTTTGGTTTTTCTTTTTTTAAAAAAAAAAAAAAAAAAAAAAAGATAGAAGCC
>NC_092212.1:45170672-45216609 GCF_043381705.1 Parasteatoda tepidariorum | reverse complement strand
AAACTGGTTTTTAGGAGTGTGTTTTGATGATCCTTGCTCAACCAACACTATAGCCAACTAACAACAGAGCCAAATACACTATTCATGTTTCACTTGGACTGCAAAGCCATCGATCATACTTCATAAAACAGTGCATTTACGACAATTTCAATAAAATTAATCTTTAAAAAATATTTTTAATATTTTTAAAACTTACGTTAATCTTTAAATCAGGTAAGATACGGAACTTTTCAACAAAAGAAAACGGAAAGTAAAATAGTAAGTCAGTGTCAAAACAAACTGTTAAATTCAACATATCCAACCTGCAAATCTCATCCTAGATGGCTTAACAGTAAGTCAGATCCAAAACCAGATAATTGCATATTTTTAGGACGGAAAGTCGGGACGGAAGAAAATGTAATACTAAGCAGTACAATAAGGACGATTAAAAAGTATTCGTTCGAGATCGTAAAGCAGAGTACTTGTAAATCGTGCATCACCAAAAAGAGGTATTCGCTCATTTTTTAAATGTGTGTGGAAAATATATTGCATTCAAACAAGGACAATTGACGACCTTAGGTAGCAAAAAAAAAAATTACGACAACTTTTTTTTTTTTTGCTATCAAAGGTCAAATATCTGTAAACAATAATCGAAGAATGAATAGAATGATATTTCGAAAAGCTGGAGAAATTACAACGAGCAGTTGCGAAAAACGTTCAGAAAAACTACTAAGTGGGGTATGGGAGACACTCAAGCATCTACGTAACATTCCAGATCTCTCCCCGGGGGATTTTTTTGATCTCTGAACTTTCGAAAAAATTTGGTTCTTCCTACCTAAGTTACAGGCAGTCCCGATCTTGTTCACACTTGAAAAGTAGGTTTACCAAACTGATGTATTCCAATTGGTAAAGCCTTAAGAAAATTTCCTAAATGATTATGATGATTTTGTGTTACTAACGTACCAAATCTGGATTGTACTGTTCAGCCTTCATTCACTTCTATTATCATAACTGCTGTTAGTTTGCAACTGTAACTCATGACAGTTAAGACAAGTTTAGCCTATCCAAAGCTAGCGCTGCCTATGCTTATTCTGCCATATAGCGCAAAACCTCAATATGGAGGAAAGCCACGGTTTTGTAAAAATAAAATGCGTTTGTGGTCTAATTTTTTAATGTTTAAAAAATTACTCATGAAAATTTGCATTGCGTCTCATAAAAGTTTGCGAAAACTGAGAATAAGGCAGAGATTTTGATAATTTTTATCTAGGGGGGAAAATGTCGCCAAATTGGTGATTTTTAAAAAAGTTTAATCACTTTATAAGTATTTAAGTTATTTGTTCAGTTCTAAAGACCCAGATAATTCTTCACGGCAAGATGACATATATAGTTTAACATCGTCGTATTGCTTCTAGTGTAAAGTCACTTAAACTGAAGCTTTTTTTCACCTTGTCCACAGAGCTTCGAAAAACCATGTTAAGACACAGAAAGTACACTTGTTTATTTTCAATGTGGATTACAGATACTCAAATATCTTGCTAGTAATGATAAGTATCCTCTTGATTTTAATATATTATTTCTAATTTCAGACGCGTGACTCTAAAAGCTTCAGGTCAAGCTATTCTTTTCAAAAGCGCAAACGCTAAGTTCCATTGTCCCATTGATCCACCACTCAACAACAGCAGGGTCCTTTGGTTCAAGGGCCATCTGCGCATACCACCATCTACTACAAGTGGATGGCCACGCGTTTCAGTGTCCAGCAAAGGGGCCTTGAGGATTCATAAAGTCAACTTTGCTGATGCTGGAACCTATACTTGTTTGGCCGGAGCTTTTCGGAGCGACGTGGTACTACGTGTGAAACCTTTACCAACAAGACAGCCAGATGCCGAATACTATTCAGATACAAGTAAGTTTGACCGATTATTTCAAAAATGTTTTACAATATTTTAATCTTCGACGAATCTCAATCTCTTTCTACAATGTCTCTGGCAATGCAATCTTAAGGAAACTTAATATTTTTCACACCAATTTTTTTTCTGGATTCCCTTTTAACTACCCAAGTCAAAATTTTCCAACAATAAAAACATAACTTGCTGGTTGACCAACATGAAGGCAAACAACATCTTCAAACTTATTTTGATGGTTGTTATTGGTTCAACTACAACGAACAAAACATGGCGGTTGAGCTATATATATAGTACTAAAACAACATGTTCCATCTTAATTTGATGATTGCTGTTGGTCCAGCAATACAAAGCATAACTTGATGGCTCAACCATTATAACAGCAAAACAATATCTTCCATCATATTTTAATGGTTGCTGTTGGTCCAACATTAATAAACACATCTTGTTACTGGACCATCAAAATAGCCATACAGCATCTTCCATCATATTTTGATGGTTGTTGTTTGTCCAATATTAAAATAACATAACTTGTTGGCTGACCATCATAATGGTAAAACAACATCTGCCATCAAAATATGAAGGCTTATGTTGGTCCATCAAAAATCAAACATTGCTTGATGGTTTATCATCATAACATAAAGCATCATTTTCCATTTTGTAATGATGGAAATTTGTTGAGCCATCAAAAACCATCAAAACTGAATGGAAATTGTTGTATGATGGTGACCATCAACATATGTTGAACCATCAAGAATCTTAATTAAACCATCATAATTCTTTGATGGTACCATCAAGACTTTTGTCTTGGGTAATCTTATTTTCAACACTTTAATCACGAAATATTACTCCAGAGCTCTGCTTTTTAATCGAACTCATAACCTCATGAATGTTAAGTGCAATTTCCTACAGTAACAAGCTAAACCCAAAATTAGGATAAGTCATACATAAGAAGTCATAAATTTTTTTTTATCCTATCTGCTATTATAGAATGCTTTTAATACAGTTCAAATAATTCGTTATTTTAAAAAGTAAATAACGAATAACACTGATGCAAAGCTTAAATGTACTACTTGGTTGTTTTAAGCAAGAACGGTACCTCCAATTAAAAGGCATCTTTCATGGGACACCAGAACAGCCTCTAAGTATATGCTGTCAGAAAAATAGAAATTATGACTTTGTTTAAATTTGCAGTCGTTGCATTTGTTTTCTAAAAGCATTCAACTCGAATTTTTATCAGATGTATATTTCTGAAAATATTCCACTGTTTTGATCTTTTTGATACATTCTGTTAGTCTTTGGTCTTTTCTTTTTAGTAGGGTGTAGATTTCAGAGATTTATAAACAATAAAAAGTGTAAATAAATGTATATTTATTTATGTCACATATACACTTAATGTAATGTGACAATTTTATTTCTAATTTTATTTAAGCCTTCAATTTTTTCTTTAAACGTTATTCCTCTTTTTTTATTTTAGCAATCTTTTTAACTTTCTTGGTGACCTTTCTCATGGTCGTTGCGGTCATCGCACTTCCTGTGGGGAAAGTCAACCAACCCCTCTATTCACGCCTTTCTTTTTCCTCTTTTAATTTTAGGGGGGCTAACTAGCCAATCCCTTTACTTTAAATTTCAAACTCTCCGCCTCTTTAAATTTAATTGGTCGTTATTTTTCTGGTCCTATACCAGTTAAGGAATTTTTAAGTCACTTTTTGGGATAGATGTTTTTTTCTTCTCTCTGGGTGCTTCTTTCTTGCATGTTCTTTTTTTTCCGAGATGCGGACTTCGGTCCGTATCGAGGGATTTCTTTTTTACATTTTTTTTAACCTTTATCTTAAATTAAATCCATAGCTGTAATCAATTTCTGAAAAATTTAAAATCAACAGTTTATACCTTTAATTTTTCTTTAACATTAAAAGTCCTCTCAAATTTAAGTTTTCTTTTCATATTTATTTTAACGATTAAATTACTCGTTCTTTTATATTTTACTTTTATGTATGACGCCTTCATTGTTTTAATTCTCTTATCACCCATTTCTAATAATCGCCATTCATGTGTAGTAAATGTAACGATCGATATTTGTTACTAAATAAAAATAATTTGTTAATAATTGAATGTGGTGCTGAAGTGCTTATTTCCCCGTCTTCCTTTGATGTCTGTTTGTTTAATATGTCCTCATGTATGGTGAGTACCCTTTTATTATTGTTTTGGGCATTGTATTCTTGATAATATTGGAAACATCAATTTACTCCATTTATCTTAAATACTTATATCTGGATATAGCATGACCTTGTTTCTTTATCTTTTTATCTTTAATTATTTTTAGTTTCACCCTTATTCTAAATTCGGTGATACCAATTTATCCAATTTGTTCAAACCTCACACTTTGTGACCCTTTGGACCTATTGGGTTATTGTTATCCCACATTAGCATTGTACTACCACTTTCCTTAACGATCACATCCCCTTTAATTTAATTTAATTACCTATATATACTTTCGGCCTTAATTTGTTTTATCACGACATTCCTATCATTTAACCTTTTTAATCATGACTATATCCAATTATTAGTACATATACCAAATATTCCAATCTATTAATTATAATACATAAACAAATTTACTTTATCTTATACGCACCAAATAATTATTTATCAACTCTTACAATTTAATATAATTATTTTCAATAATATTAATCAATCAGTAATCATATATTTTAGTTATGTTTTCCTTAATCTAAAGAAATTAACATATTTAAAAGGTAAAATAATTTGATGGCGCTTTTGAATGAATTAAGAGCTGCGTATTCGCTGGGTGAATGAACCGTTCTATCAAACTCGAGCAATAAGCAAGGAGGAAAAAAACAAACTATTCTACTTAACTTTTGATCTAATGAACTGATTTATATGTAATTCGGGGCAATATTTTAAATTAATCAATCAATATTTTGTTTCATTTTAAATTTGTTTAAATAAGAATATCTGACAAATAAATAGCTTTCTTTTTTAATGAAAAAAAATTTTTTGGACCGAAGATTCTTTCTCAAATATTAAGAATGTAATCTTGAAAATATGATCCCAGTATTTAAGTTGAGTGACTTGTCAAAACACTGGGGTTTATCTTACTTTTACACTTTGTGTTTTTCGTCATAATTCTGAAGCTAATTGTATGAATAAAAAGATGTCCACCCACATGCGTCACACGTTAAGGTAAACCACACGAAAACCATCCGCGATTGTCAGAACGATGCACGATGGTCAGAGGAACCTAACTCAGGAACCGTCTGCCGTTGTAGATATTTTGAGTCAGCACTGACTTCTTTTACTATCCACAAAAGCTATTTGAGAATTAAAAATTAGATTTCGCAAAAACACAGACTTAAGACTGCTTTGCTAATTTCTCTTTCAAGTCTATTAAGTTACTTTGCTAACTTCTAACTTCCCTTTTAAGTCTGTTAACACTTAATCCAATTAAGATTTTCAATCAAGCAATTAAGAAGGTAACTGTCAACGCAATTAAGACAAAATCGTCTTCTCTATAGTTTGTCATTTATTTGAGCACCTAGTACAGCAGGGTACTGAGAAAAACATAAAATATGGAGAAACCATTGAAAATAATAAAGACTAATAAAAAGAGAAGAGAAATTATTAAAATAAAATATTTTTAAGAACGCTTATAAAATTTTTTATTTATCTTTAAAAAAAAACTTTATTTAAAATTTGGAAAATAAAATAAAGAAAAGATATAATCTCTTCAGCAGCGATTACATCAGCAAAAAGAAGTGCTTTCTAATATTGTATCGATATAGCAAAAACAAAATATACCAATACAATAATATGAGGGGCACTCAAAAAAATTTAAAAGAAAATAGAACTTATTATTAAGTAAAAAATATATACGAAATAAAACATATCAAGCAAAAAAAGGAAAAGAAAATACAGAAAAAAACACGAAATTAAATCGTTTCGTTTTTTTTTTCTGTATTTTCTTTAAATTTTATTTTCTGTTTTTTGCTTAATATGTTTTATTTTGCATATACTTTTTGCTTAATGTGCTCTATTTCCGTTTCAATTTTTTGAGTGCTCCTAACACTATTGAACTGATATATATTTCTTTGGCTATAGTGACACAATATTAGAAAGCACTCTATTTTGCGGTTATAATCGCGTGAGCTGATGAAGAGATGATATCTTTTCTTTATTTTGTTTTCCGGATTTTTAATAAGATTTTTTTTAAATAAATAAAAAAAAATTAAATATTTTTCAAGATATTTTATTTTAATAATTTTTCAGTAGTCCTTATTATTTTTAATGTTTTCTCTATATTTTAACTTATGTTACGAGATCTATATACTATCAGCTTATGCGCAGTTAATAAAGCTTATTAATTTTTCTCCTCCTTTTTCTCTCTTTTCTTTTTATACTTTTTGTGTTTATTGTGCTACATTGTGTGCATATATATATATATATATATAAATACAAGAAAACACTAAGAAAGTTAAGTTAATATTTAAATTATTCTTCATGTTGTACCCGGTACGGAGAGCCTAAATCAGAGGGGAACTTCGGATCGACATCCTGCTACTCTGAAAGCAAAAGCGAAAGCAAACGATTTTTTGAATTGCATTCTATTCNATATATATTTGTATTTACAGGCTCAATATCGTCTTTCTCGTCAACCTCAACTCCTGATGAGGAAAATCAAAGCAAAAAACTAACAAATCGTTCTACACTGCCACAAGTTCGTCATTTTTTAGTAAATATGAGACATTTCGCTGAAGAGCGCTCTAAATCCGATCCAGTCATTTTAGGATATGAATGGGCTGTCGGCGATTGGTCAAAATGTTCACATACATGTGGAGAAGCAGGAATTCAGGTTTGCAATCACTTTAATTTTCTTTGCACGTCCATTATATTGAACAACTAGCCATACATACTATAAATCAGTGTCTCAGTGTAATATATGTTTCATATATACCTTTAATGAATCGGAACTATGATTGGAAACATGGTCAAACAATTTAAGATTATTTGTAAGATAAATTATTTAAATTTATTATTATTTTTAGTATTAGTTTTTACTACTGAAAGATGATACAAGAAAGATGATACTCTGTTTTATGCTCCAAAATAAGGAAAGAGAAGAGGACGAAACAGTTATCATCGAAATAAGAAAGCAACATTGCTGTCTTTTTTTTCTTCACTATCCACTCTATACCTCTTTTTATCACGAAACCCTTCAAAAGGAACCACCGATATCAATGAACTTGTTCTTTAGTTCTGGAAATACCCACGTCTGAAAATGTTCTAACGACTTTTTGCACACTGTAAAATATTTTAGTGTATATTGACACCGAAAATGGTGGCAACTACTTTACACCAAAGTAGTGTAGGGAAGCACCATGAATTCATTGTTCTTGGACTTCACTTCATGAACTGAATGTTCTTTTATAATACTTGGCGTAAAGCAGCTGCCGCCATTTTTTAGATTCAGTAAGATTAAAATTTTTATTTAAGATAAAATACACTTAAGAGTCAGCAAAGTTATATTTTTATGATATAAAGTTAGAAACAGTACTTTCGAATGTATCTGAAAATGAAATCAGTTTGTAAATCAAACATACGCGGTTTTCGGCTAGGATATCGAATTTCAACTGGGCTTATATAACAATAACGAAGCAGATAGAAATCGTACATTATAAAATCACTTAAAAAAGTTCACAGAGATTTAAAAATTAAACTACAATTATCCTCCTTGCTCAATTAAAAACATACATATATATGCTTACGGTAAGCTTTTGTTTCAGTAAATGTACAATAGAGTAAAATACAACAACTCGTACTGTATTGTAAACAAGTTACTGTACTGACCACATCCTAAGTGTCCAACATTGTTTTTTGAAAAGCATTTAATTCAAGTATGATGCGAACTTTTCACACTTGTTTTGTGTTAGATGTTTAGATTCAAGTTACACCATTTAAATTGTATACGAAAACTCAATTTGGTGTTTGGGTCGATTTGATAAAAATATTTAACTGAAATTCAAAAAAAAAAAAAAAGCATTCATAGTTCCAAAAGCATGACAAGTATTCAAAAAAATTTTTTTTTCACTTTTTGTTCTCTGAAAGACATCAAAACTGTTTCTCTATATAACACAAAAAAAAAATAATAAAAAAATACATTTCGAAAATCTTTTCTCACAGTAGTCAGTACATTCTTATTGGCTAGAAAACCACATGACATGTAAGGAAAGTCCAGATTTTATCTTGATTATTATCCAGATTATCTTGATTATTATCCAGATTATCTTGATTATTATTCCGAATTAAAGGCTTAAAACTTTAAAAAAAAATGTTCTTTATTATAAAATAATCCCATCACATTACCTTATTACGCAACGTTTTATGATAAACATATTTGAAACTGTATCTACCTTGCTATCCATCTTACAATTATTTTTTATTTTTTATTTTTTTATTTTATTTCATTTGTTTCTTGTATAATAACAATAAAACATTTTGAAGCTTATGAAGATGTTACGGTGAAACACCGAAATCTGGAGAATGTCGACATTCACAGGTGAATGTCAACATTCACGTAGTCGCTTGGTGTATGTCCGAAATATTTGCTAATTTCCCTTATTTCTGACTCTCACCGGTGAATGTCAACAATCACATAGTCGCTTTGGTGAATATCCGAAATATTTGTTATATCCAATTTTATATTAATTTATTCGTTAATAATATTATATTTATTTGATATATTTATATTTATTCTATATTTTAATACTTACTGACGATTGATTAGAAGAAACATCAGTGTTTGGAGTATCGGGAAAATATATACCGAGCANTCATATCAAATCGAATGTAATAAATATTTCGGACATTCACCAAAGCATATCTGTGATTGTCGACATACACCGGTGAGGGTCCGAATGTACAAGAATGTAATGAAATATTCGATCTTTCACCGACGTATTTGGTGTTTGTCGACATTCACCGGTGAAAGTCAACAACCACAGATTTCGGTCTTTCGCCGTGACAAAGACACAATAAAGCATTAATTGATGCAAACTAGCGACTAACAGCCCGTGTGATCGCTGACACATTAAACTTATTGAATTCGACCGCCCATGATCTTTAAGCCTAAGGTTTAATCTTAAACCTCGACCCCTTAATGTTCTTACAGAAAGAAATTCCTGCCGTCGTGTTGACGTCCGTGATTTGCTTCTCATACGTCAAGAAAATTATCTATTTTTGAAGCACATCGTCACTGGGGACGAGAAATGGATTGTCTTCAACAATATTGAGGTCTTTAGAAAAAAATTTCGACAGTGAAGGCTTTATTCAAATAATAAGGAGGTAAAATATCATCTAAATCAGTTTTTTTGTCGCAAAAAAAACAAAATTTTATGCTCGTCGAATCACGCTACTGCCAGAAAGATAGCAATATGTGATTCAAAAAATACTAATTCACTATTAAAAAAAAAACCTTTTCATTTTCATAAAAAAAAGGACTTGAAATTATTTTCCGAACAACTTTATATATCCCATTAATTGTTTCTACGATGAAGATTCGGGACTCGCTTAGAAATGGTTTTAAGTAACTCTTACAACTGTCTCAAAATAAAGTAAATGCTGCATTGAAATGCTGACTTACTATCCACTTCCAGCTTCATTTCAATTGTTTCCTAAAATCATATTAAAAAAACGCTTTTTTTTTCTTACATAAATAGGTCCGCACATCTGAATGTCGGGTTAAAGTCATGAACAACACAGCACGAACTGTACTGAAAGGGTTGTGTCTAGAAGGTGGCCTACCTGAGCCTGCAACTATTCGCTATTGTCAATTAGAACCTTGTCCAGAATGGATCACAGGGAATTGGTCAGAGGTAATCAACTACTAGACCCTTTGCTTCTTTCAACGGTTATAAAAATGGTTTAACAACTTAAAAGTTTTAAAGATAAAGCTCCATATTTACACCGTTATACCTCTGAATAATGCAGTCACTTGCAATGTTATGATGTGATAGCATTCAATAGGTGGTGGTTGATAATGAGAGGTGGAAAGAGGTAGTCTTATTTGGATTATTCAATCCCTCATTTTAGATACTTTTATAGTTAGGGAATTTTGATATGTCTATTCTAAGAACTTATTTTCTGAAGAGCCATAACGTTTTTGATGCTTTTAGAAAAGTTCTTCCGTTAATCATGATTTTATTATTTTAAAATCAGATTATTAATGTTGCAGAAAGACAAATTTGCGCATTAGTCATAATTTATTTATTGTTATACCAGATTTACCACTTTTTACCCTTATCGATGATGTTTATTAGCAGTGATAGTGAATCTCAATAAACAATACTACATACTTACATTTTTATGGTGATGAATTCGAGGGTCATTTGTTGATTTATTATATTAAGCAAATGCAAAAGCAAATCTTACTTGAACTTGAGTAATTTCATAATTATTGATTCGTCTCTTTCATGTGATTTGAATCAATTCCAATCAACAGCATTAATTATATCATGAAAAATTTAAATGATGAATTGAGGGATCATCCCTTAAAATTACTACTTTATCCTTCTTTAAAATTCTTTGACTACAAACATCTTATACTCAATTACAAATTTTAATTATGTTACATATTGGAATGAGGGAATATTAATTAATTAGTAATGCTTATATTTCTAATGCAGCAATACTATAAAATTTTTAATTTTTCTGCATTGATTTGAAATTATTATGAGTTGTTCCATATTAATAAAATTATACTGGAAACTATTTTAAAACTATCTGTTCTAACCAAAAAATTTCTGAAATTAAAAATAGCACTCTTTTTATATTCTTTGAAATAAATTTTTATTTTTTACATTTAAGTAGAGAAGAAAATGTTTTTAGCTTGCAATTTTAAAAAGTAGTCTGGTGTATGTATGTTGTTACAAAAAAAAATGTCTTGTGTGTGAGTGTAAGATTTTTATTTTGATTTATTATTTTTTTTCAGCTGCTTTGATTTTTTTTCATTGGCCCACTAAGTATTGCACTGCGTTATTTGTAAAATATTAAAATTAAAATTTAGGCTTAATTCATAACTTTTTCGCGGTTTGATAACTACGAAATATTCTCGACTATAACAATGCTTGCGCATGTAAACATGCGGGACGTCACATGTCTAGAGATCTGCAAACACCGTTTCACATCATAGTAGCCAAAATTGCTTAATTATTCATGCATTCATAGCATTAGCGGTACGATAGTGTTCCACTCTAGATTATAGCCTAAGCTATGTTAAGTTTTTACAGTTGAACAAAGTTTAATTGGATGTAAAAACATAATATTTATATGTTAATAAAAAAACGACTATATTGTAAATGTATTTTTAGTGCAGTACAAAAAATTGCTTGTCCTGGAATACAGCTTATCAGAAAAGAAGCGTTTTATGCGCCGTTGCAAGCAGAACAGTTACTCCGAGTCATTGCGACAACAGAAAACGACCACGCAGGAAAAGAGAATGCTTTAACACCAATTGCAAGGGATACTGGAAAGCTGGGCATTGGTCTGAGGTAACAAAATACTGCAATATTACAAACAGCATTTACCTAAAACATACATAAATATTTTCTAGTAAGAAAATTCTATACTAGTGAGATCAGAGCCTTGGTGACTCAGCGGATATAGCGTTCGCTTCCCAATGAGGTGAACCGGGTTCGAATCCCAGCGATGGCTGGTCCATACGAATTCCGCACCAAGCTTGCACCGACCACAGTGCTGACGTAAAGTATCCTCAGTGGTAGATCATGAGTTAGAGCCCCTTTGCAGTCAGGCTAACAGTGGGAGGTTTTCCTCTCAATGAAACACAAATGCGGGTCCATCAAAAAGTCTTCAATGAAGACAAATTTATCCCAATATTTGATCTAAGAGTTCCCTTGTCTTCTGGATTGGATTCAAAATTAAAAAGCTTCGAAATTGAACATGTCGGTTGTTTAACGACGGCTGTAAAATCAATTTTAAAAGATTTAGGGTTTCGATGCATCGCATCTCGAGTTGTTTCAAAAACTTTGAATTTATTACAAAAAAAAAAACGAGTTCAAATAGCACGAGAGATTTTTTCATTCGACAATTATTTTAAAAAAACACATTATTACCAGCAATGAAACCAGGATCTTAGCTTTGGTTACGGGAACAACTTAACAGACAATCAAATAGCTCTTAAAAAGGGGGGGGGAATAAAAATTAAAAAAGACCGAAAATACTACATCAAAGTCACTCAAAAATCAAAGTAATATTTATTGTTTTCTTTAATTGTCGCAGTATTGTGTACCTACTCACTGGTCAGAATGGTTAAAGAAGATTCTATTTGAATGTTTTGTGAAGTTAGTGTGAAGCAATTCGTCGAAAGTTCTGTTTCCTCTTGAGTTTCGCATCGCGCCTTCCTACACCCTGCACTGAAGTTATTTATTATTCGTTCAATTTTTGGTAAAACATTCAACACTCACGTCCCTACAAGCACCGTGTTCTTCAGATATGGCTCTGTTTGAGCTTTTCTTACTCTCGAAATTGAAATTTCCTATTAACGGTATCCGTTTGAGTCCATTGATTCGATTAATAAAAGAAAATTCGCGACGAACATTGAATGGCATTCTCAAAAACGATTTTTTAAAGTCATGTTTTGGTACATATAAAGAAATGAAGTAAGGAGAGTATTTTGTAAAATTTTGACTAACTGATATATTTTGTTTCACCATTCCAAGTAATTTTTTATCTCAATAGTACATTATTGAGCTTAAAAAGGTTAGTTAATTATTTAACTAGGGTTTATCTGATGAAATAAAATTGTTATAGAAATACAAAACTATTTTTTTTACAGTGTACAGCCACGTGCGGAAATAAAGGCTTTCGAAGTAGAAGGGTTCAGTGCTTGTGGCACAATACTCAGGAAGCTGCTCCTAGTAATGCTTGCAAAGGACCGCCTCCTCTTTCTTCTTCCATTTGTGGTCGAACACCATGCACCGATGGTAAGACATTCTCATTCAACAATTTGTCTTAATGAACTAATAATTACTCGCCAAAATTTCTCTAAAATAAGTTTAGACTAATAAAAATAACCTAAGAGTTACTGGTACAAATATCTTGGAGACGGCAGCTACAACAGTTGTACCCTAAGGCATTTTTTTAAAGTATTTAAAAAAAGTATTAATTTGTGATGCCATATTTGTTTTATCTAAAATATACATATCTCTTTCAACACAACATCACACGTCTCTCATATATTAAATACTCTTATAACAAAACAAAAAAAGAGACAGTTAGGCTTGTTGTACCAGCTGTCTCCCAAAGGTTAGCTTCAATAGACTTAGATATAATCAAATATTTAAGCAGAAATGTAACTACAATTGAAACGTATTTGGTTCCATTCGGTATGTGCAATATTAATAGCATTCCCGCAACAGCCCGTTGTGGGCCTTCACAATTTCGTGACTAACGGCATGATTTTGGTAAAGTTTTCAACACTGCGCAGAATGCCTGTTTAACTCCCCAGACATGCTAGTAACCATCGATTTAAAGCTGGGTGAGCTTTAAGTAACCACTGTGAGGATTGAATCCTAGTCCTTAATCATGATAGCTCAATACTTTAACTATAGTCAGTCATACGTAAAAATTCCCTAGTAAGATTGTAACCTGTAACTCGGGTCGTCATAGGATCAATATTCGAGAATCTTGGCTAAATATGGGTTAAAAGGCCATTATCAATCTATATTTGGCAATATTTCTAGATGGCTTTAAAACTGAAAATTTCCTGTAATCATGACTCAGCCTATATAGGTCCTATATTTAATAGAATGAGCCTCTAGGTGTAATGGGGCAAAATCTGGACATCGTAATATTAGTAATGTTCGTGTAAAACCTATATTCATATCCGATCCGAACTCTAAATAATGATAGGAAATGTGATATTTAGTTATAAATACGAAGCTTAGAAGAGAGTAAACTTATAAAATACGATAAAAATATTCAAAATTAATTTTAATTAATTAAAGTTAATTATTTTTTATTGTTTTCAATCATTGCATGAAATAATTATGCATTTTAATTTTCAGCATATTTTAGATATAGTTGGATACTTTTTTAGTGTATTTCATGAAACAAAATTCATAGGATTCGAAAAATAAGACATTATATTAGGGAGACCGGAAAGTAGTGTCGTTTCGGCGCATTATCAAGATTTTATTTTTAAACAATAATGTATTCGCCCTCGTTAATAACAACCTTTCAATGCCGAATCGAAAATGAATCAAAATGGATAAAAATAAAAGAATTGGTTTTTAAGACAAACGAATATTTAATGCTCCGAAACGACATTACTTTCCGGTCCCCCTAATATATGTTTAAAGGATACTAGAATCGGATTTCTAAACTTTCTCGTAATTTTTAATTGTAATTAAAAACTGCGATCAACGAGAATAAAACTAATTATATTTTTACAAAGACAATCGCTTTGTAAAGGCATATGAACAGAAAGATTTTTTTTTTTTAAATGATACAAATCTTGTCTAATATATCGGACGCTGGATCTCTTCAGGATATTGAGCCAATTTTGAATGATTCAGGACAAAGATAAAAATGTTGATCATTATAAATGAAAGAACATAGGTATTGCTTGTCCCCAATGTCAAACGTAGTTCTGTGACCTACACTGGTGGACAAAATTAAGAGATGGAAAGCATACCCGCACACCGCTCCATGTGTTTGACAATGGTTCCGTGAATGCCGAGAGGTACAGGCAAGAGGTCGTCCTAGAGCCATATGTGCGTCTTCTCAGGGGCGCTGTTGGCCCTGAGTTCATTTTTATGGACGACAATGCGCGACCACATAGGGCTCTCATGGTTGATGAGTATCTGGAAAGCGAGGATATTCAGCGAATGGATTGGCCAGCCAAATCCCCTGACCTGAATCCTATTGAACATGCTTGGGATGCTCTTGGGAGAGCTATTGCGATGCGCCAACCTCCCCCCAGAACCATTCTGGAGTTAAAAATTGCTCTGGTGGAAGAATGGGAGGGTCTTCCACAAGTCCTCCTTAACTCCCTTATTAACAGTATGCATACTCGTTGTGCATGCTGTATGTCTGTCGGGGGTGACCATACACCATACCAAAAGCAACCGTAACCCTGGATGTATTCTTTGTGATGTCTTTCTCTGAATTGTTCTATCTGTATTTTCTACTTGACAATGACTTATAAGCCTATATATTGAGCACACAAGTCAGCAAATGTATGTAATTTCAATAAATCAACCAAAGGCAACACACACTGTACAAGGCTCACTTTTATTGTCATCTTTTATCCTTAAGTTCAGACTACATTGGATTTATTGGCAATAGGTCTTGCCAGTGAATGGCACTTTCATTTTTGTTTTGCATACTTTTTTATCACGGAATAAGCTATATCCATACCAAATTTCATTTATTTATATTCAGTATTTTTTGAGATATTTGGGAAAATGTCTTCCATCTCTTAATTTTGTCCACCAGTTTACATGAAAAAGACATTAACGTAAGACTAATGTTCTTTGTAAAATTTATTTTAAATCTGAAATAAAATCAAAACAATGAAAGAGGTCTCTTCCATTAAAAACTTTGCTTTATGAACTTTTTGTTCTTTTAAGACTCCAATTTATAAACTAGGTATCAACAAAAGGTTTAAGTAGCCTTAAGGTCTAAGTACTATCTGTAGCCTTTTCATGGCCCGTGATTTAGAAGAATTGAAACAAAGTATTGTATGTTATTTTTACAGCATCAGAAGAAGAAGACTGCTATGATCAGTCGACATACTGCCATGTGGTCAAAGTCATGAAGTTATGTGATGCTAGTCACTTTAGGTTGCAATGTTGTGCATCATGTGGACTGAAAAAATGAATAGCAAGTTTATGTCCTACAGCAATTCTCACTGCCTATAAAGATAGCTGTAAAGCATGAAATAACTATGCATAAGATCTATGCATGAAATATCTATGCATTGATCAAAGTATCTTAGAAAAAATAAAGGAAAATAATATCCCTATCAATTATTTCGATTAAAAAAAAAAACTAATATTAAATACAAGGTGCTTGAATTAAATTTCACGGCTGTGAAACTCCATTCACTTGGAGGGATTTGACTGGAAAAAAGCAGAGTCTTTAACAAAATAATCATTCGCATGAACAACCAGGCTTAAAGATGCGTCAGTTGGAAAATAGAAACTGATCTTTTAATCCTTAGACCTTAGTCAGTCATCGATCAAGGCGATTTCGAAGGAGTTAAAACTGAATATCTATTATTCTGATTTTATTTATTAAAAAAAATTAAATCATTAACTTTGGCTTAAGAATTAGAATCTCGAGTTTACAAATGATTAATTGATGTAAGGCTACAACCTCATAGAACTACAAAATCAAGGGCAGATGTTTTAAAAACCAAGATAAAAAACGTGATATTTATTACTTCGCAAAATTAAAAATATATATACATATATTACGTGATATTTATTACTTAATGTGTTCTATTCTGTTTTGTTTCAAAATTTCTTTTTATTGCTTCTCACACTATTGTATTGATATATTTCGCTATGGCTATGTTGATACAATGTTAGAAAGCACTCATTTTTGCGGATATAATCGTGTGAGCTGATGAAGAAATTATATCTCTTTTTTTTAGTATATATATTTTTAAATAATGTTTTTCTTCTCTTTTTTCATTAGTCTGTAATTTTTTTAATGTTTCCCCTACATTTTCCACTTCATTGTCAAAAGTTCAGACTCACTCTTGAATTTTTAAAAATGAACAAATAACAAGGTTTTTAAACTGAAAATCACAACAAATTAACTTCATTTTGATAATTATAGGTACACTTATGCGGTAAGAACTATAAATTTATGTATAGCTTATGACTTTCGTCTAATCTTGTAGTCTTCGAAAGATCCTCCTTTAGCCTAAGTCACAGCAGCGGATATTGTCGGCATTATTTCTATTAGTTTTTGCAATGTTCTAATTGAGATCTGGTTCCAGCAACTAAGTAGATTCCCAAAGTTTGTTTTGATTGATACATCGCATTTTTCTAACATTTCTATCGAGTTAATCCCACGATAGCTCAATATAATTAATATCTTGGGATTGAGGGGGCCCATCCATGTATATCAGTACTTTTTTTTCTTTTCTTTTGATGCAATGTAGTTTCTACACAATTTCGATTAATGTTTCGGATCGTTATCTTGCTGAAAAACAAATCCTTGACCAACCATGTCCAGATGCAAAAGCGTAACGCTGCAATATTCTGTGACATTTTTTATCCATAATTCCCTCTATTCTTTCAAGATCTCCAACTTTGTCACTGGCAAAACATCCTCAAACCATGACTGAACCTCCACCATGCTTCAGAGTTGGTAGTAAACATTGATTTGTCATACGTTCACCAATTAAATGACGAACATACTGCCCTCGTTTGCTTCCAAACAACTAAACTTTTGACTTGTCAGTAAACGAAACATTTGACTACTGTTCTAAAGACCAGTTAACATGTTTTTTGCTCATTTAAGTATGTTCTGTTTTTTCAAAAGAGGTTTTCTAGCAGCTATACAACCTTTTAAATCATAGTCACGAGGTCGACGTTGTACAATGGCTACTGACTAAGTTTTCTGCCTAGTAGCATCCAATTCCTCACGGATTTCTAGTGTTGTTTGAGTCCGCTGCCGCTTACTTTAAATTCAGATAAACTTATTCTAACGTTTGGACGTTATTCTAGGTCTCCCTGATCGTTGGAGGCTCTTATTTTGGCCAGTTTTTTTCTTTGTTTGCAAAGTTCTGACAAGAGTGGTCTAGGAAACATTAGTTTTAGAGGCAATTTATCTACTTGAATAGCCTTTTCCATGAACTGCAATAATATTTGCACGTGTTTTGACTCTTGTTTTTGGTTTTTGATCCACAATACTGTAAAAAATTGCATAAAATAATGTTAACTTTTGTTTTTAATATATACCAGTTATTCTGTCAAATGAAGGCTATTATATCAATATTTTAAATGTGTTATGTACATGAACTTATATCATAATGAACCTTGCAAAATATTAAAAGAAAATTGCTTATAAACAAAAAATTAATAAATTTTTTTAAATAAATAATTTTTTTTTTTTAGAATAGGTATTTACATGTACTTTCGTTCATTCCGCATTCAACTACAGAATAGATACAAAATGAAAAAAATAATGAACAGTTTTAAAGGAAACAGCGTTTTACGAAGTTTGTTGATGTTTATGTTTGATAAATTATATGTTTAGGTCAGAAATATTTAACTATTTTTGAAAGTTTTNATAAAGCAAAATAATATAATCGTTATGCTTTGGAAACTAAGCCAGGATGAGACAAAAATGCAATCAAAATCAGTTGTATCACTGTTGAGAAAAGCGAAATGAAATTAAGAAAACAGTTTGATTAGCTGATGAAATTGAGAAGTGTTTCTAAAAACCGTTTTTCAACTCTTTTATGTTTCCTTCAGTAATCAAACAGGTACAATATTTAGATTTCCACATTTTTTTTTAAAAAAAGAAACCACTGCCTGTTATTTAAATGATGTTAAGTATTAATGGATGATTCAGGGCGGTGTGTAAATAAATGGGGCCTGATTATCCCAAATGTCTTACAATGCAAAAATATACCAAAGTTAAATTCAACCAATCAAATACATAAGAGAAAACGAAGAAGATGCTTCCAATATTTCTGCGTTTAAGGTTCAACACAGTAGAAGCTAGTAAAAAAAGGATAAATTTTTTTAATGAATTTTGCAACAATTGTGATAAACTTAACACACATTTTCTTTATCTTATTGTAAATATTTTAATCTTTATTTTATCAAGTTAAAAATGCAAAAATTTTAAAAATTAGCTCTTATAACTTATGTAATGTTTATAATGTATTTTTTAAATTATCCATAACTTGCTGTATTCGTAAATTATAAAAAAATTACCCAAATTTGATTCCATTTTGAATTTTCTTAACCTCATGAATGTAGTTTTCCTTGCATGTAGTATTTTTTTTTTTTTTTTTTTTTAATTTCTTAAAAAAATGGTAGTGTTTTTAAATTTTTTTAAGAAATGACTTATAATATGTTACATTTTCAAAGATTACTCAAAACCAGTAAACCCAATTAAAAAATCCTTACGTGCAATGAAAACTATATTTATATTAATATTGTGCAAAACTTGAATTAAATCCATTGAAAATTATACTAGTTAGACATACAGCAAGTAAGAAAAACATAGTTCAGAGTAATTTGAATTTTTTGTGATCAATAATCCATTTAAATTTATAAAATGCTGCCATTAACTATAATACATCAATACCAGGTCCAAAAGAAGCTTTTTCTCTATCATTTTCAGCAGTCTTTAAATGCTAGTTTAGTCCTTTTTCTCGTGGACTTACTGTCATGTGACACCATATGCCTTTAGATTAGCAGTCAAAATTCTGCGGCTATCTTCCTTTTGAACATATTCCTTGGCTGCTGGGCCTATATTTATTTCGAATTGTTCTAAAACTGTCAATAACCCATTGCAAATTTCATTAAAAATTATTACAGTTAAATAAGTTGCAATTTCAACTATTTATATTGAAAATACCTTAAATTCTTTTTCTTACATAACTTAAACAATTTTTTTCAATACAATAGTTAAAATAGTTGCATCTTACCAAAATGCTTTGACAAGAGTTAGCAAATCAATACATCAACTGAGTTCATTTGTTTTTGCATTTCACAACATGTTATCGAGCACCACTCTCAACCTATTATGCTGTAACTTTTTATTTTTATGAAAATCATTTTAATATTTTGGTAAAATCATCTTAAAAGGTTAAACTGTGAAAAAATTCAATAATTTTTTCTTTTGAAATTTTTACTGTGTTGTTCCTCTTAAAGCAACATTTAGTTGTTACAGATGTGACAACAAAGTATATTAAGTTTTAAGACTACAAATTGTAATTCAAAAGTTTTGATTACTATTTTTTCAAAATTAAAGTAAATCACAAAACTAGAATTGATACTCGGCTCCAATAGCACATCCGTAACAATAGCTAATAAAGTATTTGCATTTTACCTGTGATAACAAAGACAATCCCCCCAATCAACAAAACTTTTTCATTCGCATACTTAATTTGTTTATCTACAACATTCAAGCATTCTATAACTTTACACAAATATTTAAATCTGTAAACTGCATGTACAGACTTGCAATTTAATTACTGCACCTTGTAATGTTTAAAATTTTCATTCAACTACTCAAAATTTTTACATCTGTCTTTGCTTGTCTTTTTTCCCAACAGACTAATATCTATATTGTATGTTTAGAATTGAAGATATGATATATGATATTTGATGTTACTGATATGAAAAGAATCAGAATAAAACAATTGTAAAGTTTTGGTAATATAATGTCTTTGGAGTTAAGAGAGAATTCATTAAACGTGAAAAATAATTTTCAAAGTGTTAAAAACAGAGTATGATTAAGTGGAGAAAACACTCTTCAAGTAAGATATTAAAGTAATATTTTTCTAATCTCTCTCAAATTACTGACAATACTGATTCTGATTCAATATTAATTCTTCTAACATATATTTTAACTTTTAAAGTTTAATATAGAATAGTTATTCATCTCAAGCTTTCAAATTATTACATTCTGAAACATTTTATTGTGATATTTTATGATTTTCAATTAAATTGCTTATACTCACTTCTAAATATGTATATCATGTTCCCAAATAAAAATTATGTTATACAATTTTAATGACATTTCATTTTTTTAATAAAGTTACTACATTGAACAATAATCTTTTGACTTTTACCCTTTCTTACTCATAATTATTTAAGAATAATAAAAATAAAGTAATACTAATAGTGCTACTTTTCTTTATTTTAATTGGATTAACTAGACAATGTATCTTTTTTAATCTCTATTTTATTAATATAAATAATATAACCTCTAGTAAGTGGTACAACTACTAAATTAAAGAAAACTGATTAGTTTTAATTGTGACACATCGTTGCAGTTTTCCTTATACAAAAGTTTATTATTTTTTAATTGAACTGTCTACTTATTATTTTTTAAAAAAATAATAATAAGTTAAAATAAAATACTCTGCAACGTAATACACAGTACTAAATAAAAGTAATATTATTATTAAAATAAAAAAAATCACATCAGAAACAATCTGTTACTAATTATAGTGAAAAACTTTAATGTATTTTGACTTAGATAAATGTACAGTAAAATAATAATAAATGAAACTCCTATACAAATTTTCAAATGAATGCATACAATCACATAAAATAATTCAAACAATAAATGAAAAACAAAATGAAATAAAAAAGAGGATAAAATCTATATTAATGCAACAAAATAGCTAAAAAAATAAATATGCCACCCATATTAAAACAAAATTAAGTAAACATAGTGGNAAAAAAAAAAAAAAAAAAAAAAAAAAAAAAAAAAAAAAAAAAAAAAAAACATGGCATTCTATGAATTTAGAAATTTTAAATTATAATTCATAAGGGGTTAATAATTTTAACTAATGAATAAGTTTAGAAATACATATTACTAAAAAGAGGTTCAAAATGAAATTCAAAGAAATGTTATTTTATATTTAAAATGATAATAAATGGATAAATTTTAACTATCAGCCTTTTTTTTACATATATTGTATACAAATTTTGAAACCAACAGTTTAAATTTTTGAACGTTGGATACAAGGAATCATGATTTTATTTTTTATTACATAAATAAATAAGGGATCCAAATAATTGAGGACTAAAAATATTACAAGCTAAATGTGAAGAAAAAAAAATTAAAGTGTTTGGAAGAGCACTGAAAACTTCTGACTTTTGGTATTTACAGCCTTGTTTCTACATCTCACTCACTTTTTGCTCCTAGTCAACACTTTAAAATGTTTGTTATTAGTTTTAAGTCATTCAGTTATTATTCTTTATAAGTATTTATTTTTTAAAATAATTTTGAAAATTATTAATTTTTCAGTTACTTAAAAGAAAGTTGTGCAATGAATACACATGTACCACGGATCTTATCATTGGTACTTTCAAGGTTCTCCACATCCCCTTATATGGCACATAGAAATAACAAGATCTTTCAATTCTTTTTTGAATTATTGTTACTAAGATTTTCACTTCAAGTATTCAGTTTTTCCTTCATTTTTTTTCCATCTGATCTCTTTTTCCATTTGTTTTCTATTTTCAGTCCTCAATTACTTCTCATTCGAGGGCAATTTCCCCATTTATGAATGTTATATTTGCAGACTTTAAATGCATGTAACTCAGTTTTAAAAAAAATCGAGAAGTTCGAATATTTTTATTAAAATAACCCTTGATGCCATTTACACTTACTCCAGTTTTTATTAGATATTTAAAATGTAAAGAAAAAAATTGGCTGTTATGGACGTAGCATATTCACACATACATTCATAACATCTAATTTCTTATTTTAAAAAATTTTAACTTATGGAAGTACCAAAAAATTGGAGTAATGTGACATTATGAAATAAAATTACATAACAATGACATCACGAGTTAACTTAACAATAGCTATTAGGAGATCATGATTTTTTTTCCATCTGAGTTATATGCATATAAAGTCTGCAAATATGGCACTCCTAAATGGAGGAATTGTCCTAAAATGAAAAGTTTTGATTTCAAATCAAACTCAAATATTTAATAAATGGAAAATAAAACATTATAAAACATGGAAATTAAAAAACAAACGTTACAGATTATGGGTATATAACTGAATTAAGTTTAGACAATACATCACAATTAATGCTTAAGTAGAATCAATGAATATTAAATGAAATTTTACATTAATTTATCCTTGATGGAGAGCAAGAGGCTGATTGCTGCCTTGTAAGAGAAGCTCTGGCTGGCACAGCAGATACAGACGAAGCGCGCGAGCGTCTAGGAGATGGTGTGGCAGATAATGGCCTGATTGGCTGAGATGGGGTAGATTTTAGATCTGCACTTACGGATGTTGAGGAACTCAGACCAGATGCTACAGCTGGCAATAATGAGGCAGGTAAGTCAAAAGATCCTGAAAATCTTTGATACATACTAGTTTTTTTCTTGTCAGATTTTTTAGATTCTTCTGCATTTAAGCGTTGCTTGGAAATGATAGCTTGATATAATAGTTGAGTAATGTTTTTGAAATGCTCACCACTCTTTTGCATCTCTTTAACAGCACTGAAAAGAAAATATCTCTCATGAATAACTATTTATATAACCGTCTTCTAACAGCCTACCACCCAATTTTGGGTTTAAGCCTACTAATGTTCAATTCTATAGCCATGTAACTTTGAACCCAATTCAGAAGACAAGGCAACTCTTAGATCAAATATTGGGAGAAATTTGTCTTTGTGGAGGACTTTTTGATAAAACTAGCCTGCATTTGCGTTACATGGAAAGGAAAACCACAGAAGCCATCCACGTTTAGCTTGACGACAAAGGGACTCTAACCTATGATCCATCTACCAATAAGGATATTTTACGATCTAAGGATTCAGCACTGTGGTCGGTGTGAGCCTGGTACGGAGTTCATATTGACCAGCCATTGCTGGGATTCGAACCCGGTTCACCTCATTGGTCTCCTGAGCGATTACGGATTCTATGAATAACTATTATCATGACAGAGATATATGTTATAACAAATAAATTAATTATTATATTAAATTCCAAGATCAAAGAAATTATTTCCAAAAATTAAAGCATAGTAGGCTCCTGATTATCAAGTCTAGTTAGGTTGAATAAAGGGTAGGTCAGATAGCAAAATAGGAGAAGTTCCACTTCCTCTCCCCTCTCTAATATGATTAAAATACATGTCATGTATTTTAAGATAAATGATTAATAAACAAAAATTTATTAATACAAAGATACTCACAAAGTTAATAATTAAACTTCACTAAAGTGAAAATTATAACCAGGAAGAGTCAAAATGTGCAGGCCACGGATTTAGCCAAAGGTAACTAAACCAATGGTGATTAAAAAGGCCAGAAGCCACTGGTCGTCAGTTTCTTTAACAAACCTTATGTGCATTTTTCTATTATTTTTAACAATTATGGAATTATTAGGAATGTTTTATAATATTCAGAAAATTATTTTATTTCCCGCTCATTAAATAAAACTCTTGTTCATTTTAGAAATAAACCTAGTGTTTACTAGTGTTTGTAAAAAGCTTTAAAAAAAATGGCCTTATATCATGATATACCATTTTCAAATCATTGGAAACTTTCAATGATAAAAACACAAGTGGCCACTGTTAGAAATGCTACAACTAACTACTGACCAGTAGCAACATTTCCTAATTTTGAGTACAGTCAGACCTCGCTATAAGGTCACCCTGCATATAAGGTCACTTTTCCAAAGTCCCGACTCACTGAATAGGAATTCTTTGTTACAGATTATCGGATATATGGTCAAGTTTTAAAAATCGTTATCGCATATAAGGTCATTTTTAATTGAGGTGAGGGAACTCTTTTCTAACAAAATCCTATTTAACTTCCATACAAGGCAATTACTCCTCTCGAGTTCTAGGAAGATGTTGCAGNGTAAACAGCTTTATTTTAATTTTAAAAAATTTAAAAATCTAACTTTCTATAATTCGCTACTAATTCTGTTAAAATTTATTTACTTAAATAGATAATTTATGGCCGATCGTTTTCGTTTGTATTACCATTTTTAAAAAATCATAATGTGTACTATTTACGTGCTTAGTTACGAACTGCTAATGAATCGGTTAAAAGGTCACCCCGCTTATAAGGTCACTTTTGCGATGTTCCTTAGGGTGACCTTATATCGAGGTCTGACTGTATATGGTTTGAATGGTCATTAAACTGGAAAGTCACGAGCCTGATAATTGGAAGGCTACTGTATAGGCTAGGGGTGTACAACCTATGGCCTGAGGGCCACATGCGGCCCACGGGAACTTCAGAACACAATAAAAAATTTCTTTTAATTTGGTTTTTATTTAAACATTATAAATTTTCTTTTATTAAATATTGTATTCAAATTTATATTACTCTATAAAATGCATACTTTGGTTAGAATTTATATCCCCTACCCCCAAATATTTATGTTATATATATATAAATATTTGATAAATTAATTATTGAGAAAAATGGAAAAAGCTTTTTAAAAAATGTAATTTTTTTTTAGTTTTAATTAATTTCAAATAATTAAAAGCATTTAGTTTTCTGCAAATATGTTAAGTTTACTGCTAAAAACATTTGGTGCTTAGAACACCAATGTTTAGATAAAAGTTATCATGTTTGCCGCTAACATGACTAAATATGAGTGCGGCCCTTCATTAATCTATGTGCAGTGTAAGTGGCCTTTCACTCAAAAAAGTTGTGCACCCCTAGTACAGGCAAGCTTTACATTCACATTTCTAAAATGAAAAATAGCAATAAAGCAATTTGAATTTTGCACAATTAACAAAATATTGCTGGTATAATGAAATTTAATTCAAAAATAAATTTTAAAACTATCGTAAAATTGCAACAAAAAATTGCATGGTCAAAAATAAGTATTTTTATTTTTTAAAATAAATTAATTTCATAAAATTATAATTCAACTTCAAATATCCAAGTGATCATTTTCAATAATCGTTACTTCCCAAAAGTGAAAATCTATTGCTTTGTGAATAATTAAAAGTAATAAAGTTGGTAATAAAGTTCTGGATACAGCTTGAAAAGTGTGTTTAAGAAAAGAGGCACAGCAAAAAATGTGCCTTTTAAATGTTCAACCCAAATTTATCAACTAAACAGGAAATTTAGTACTTAATTTTTCTTACTTTTTAAACACTAAACATAATCATTAAGGGAAAAAACCTAATGTATTGTGGTCATGGTGGCTGGGTGTAGAGCAGATATTTGGGTACATTTAAGGCATATCTTCGTATTCAGAGCAATAAATTATTAAGTGGTTTTAAAAATTTTTAAATTCCTACAATGTTAATTTAATACTACTAATATATATTTATATGACTCATGACAGCCTAGCAAAAAGAACTGATGACTTTGAATTTCTTTTAAAATAATTAAGAAATGAACTAAGTGATTTAGGAAAATGGACATCGCAGAGTGAATTTATGAGGATGAATTAATTTATTCTTAAAAAAAAGAACAATTACCATAAAGAAATTTGAAAAATGGAATCAAATTCTATGCCAATTTTCTTTCAAGATGTTCTTAAAAACATCTTTTGATGTTTTTAATGACACCTTGAGAGCTATGCCCATTTTCTTAAGCATGCATTTTTAGCTATGTCCGGCTAGCATCCTTTTTACTTAGGATTGAGGACAAATACTGAGATCTCAAAATGTTGCTTAAACAAATTTGTGCACAGTATTACTCATAAAAATTAAATATTCCACTTACTTGATTGCATATTCCAAATCATAGCATTTTCCTTGAAGTTCTCTATGTAGTTGATTCACTTCAATCTATAAATGACATAGTTTTATTAATTTAATGATTTACAATCACAAGACCAAATACTAAAATCAAAATTAAAAAAATATAAATCACCAGCTCTAAATAAAGGCAGAATTTTAAAAGAAATAAAAATGCTTCACCAGATGAATTTGAAGCAAAAAAAAATTCTGCCTTTTCCTAGTTCACTACTAAGCTCAAGCAGAACTTTTAAATTATAGACTTTTATCTAAATCTTGAATAAACCTAAAGAAATAAAGTATATAATTTTTTTCTTAATTGATAGCTTATTCATTTAAGATTTATGAAAGTTTTAATTAATAAATGCATCATAAAGCTATTAATTTCATTGTGCCATTTAGAAATTTTATGAGTATTTATGTTAAACACTTTGTTCCCGATTTTTAACCAACAAAATAGAGATTTAGCCACCTATATAAAGCAGGTGTTTTTCTCAGAGTTTTAGGGTAGTTTTTTACATAAAGTTCAAAATGAAAGTCTTGACTATAATCCTCTAATAAACAACAAGAACCCAACAGTCAAACCAAGCAACTAAACAATAAGACAGAGACACACAAATACTCAAATCTACCATTATTTGACCAGTTCTAACATCCATTGCAATAAACACTCATATTACATCAAGAAAAAATAAAGGGGCATAAATCTTCACATTTAAAAGAAGAAATTGACTTTTTAATTTCATGTAATTTACGTGTATTTCTTTTAGCATATTATTTTATCAATAGTGAAATGAAGTTACATTTTATTAATCTTAACATACTTTTAAAGTTATTGTATGATAATCATAAAATTAAAGATTTAGATATCAAAGTGTAACATAGAATTTTCTCTGAGTAAATTTTTAAATAGAATAGAATCATTCATTTTATTAATTATAGCATGTTAACATTTATGTTAAAATATGAATATTTCTGTGTAAAAAAAATTCAGCAGCCATTGAGGACCAGGAGGTTAATGAAAGCTAAAGTTCCACAATTTCATGAATAACGGCATGACTGAAATAAGCAAAGTGGTCAGCATTGCGCACAAGCTGCCTTTACTTCCCACACAAGCTGGTGCTGAATCTGAGCTGCGTGAGCTTTAAGTTGCCGCTCAGAATCAAACTAAAGTTCAGTATATTAACCACTAACCCATCAGAGCTCAATATATTTGTGCCGTGAATGAAAATACTACTTATTGATGGTAGGGTGGAACAAGAAAAAAAAGTACTTTACATTAACTTTTAACAGTGAAAAACATATGAATAGATTTAGTAACTCTGGCTAACACAGTGGACACACAGTTTAATATTCTCAGGAGGGGACAATGTTGTCTCCTACATTTCATTTTTGCTTTTTGTTAAAAATAATAGTTTTAACTTATCTCATTCCACGTATTTTACTGAAAGGAGATATTTATGATTATAATGAAAGATTTGCCAAAAAGAAGTTTTAGGTGGCTTACATTATTATTTTGACAGGACACATTTCTTTGTAAAAGAAATTTCAAAAAATTGTGAAATTTAATCAGGTGCTGTAGTAAAGTTTCTAGCCATACGATTCACACCTTTAAGAGCCTTGAAGTTTGAGAAGGCAAGTGTGTGATTAATATGTACTTAACATACAAGTGTATATTGTCAGTAGATAAAAACAATCAATTTTTAAAAATATTGTTCTTTTTTCTCCAATAAAGTAAGGAATTATAGGTAAAAAACCAAAAATAGAACTTTGCAACAAAAGCATTCCCTCAATATATTAATGAATATTTATAAAGTTTTGCACATTAGCTAATTATCATCTAAGGCAACTTTAAAATCGATAGAAAAAACTTCAGATTTTTTAACCCAATCTAGCTCTCAAGGGGATTGTGAACTGTAGATTCAGTGGCCATATATTATGACTGATTGAGTTGAAATTTAAATCAAAAAGTGCTCAACAAAACTGCACCAAACTAAAAGTAAAAAGAACTTACACATTTCAGTGTAATAAACTCAACCTTCATTTTAAAAAAAAATTAACTTCTAGAGGTGAAAATAAATCAAGATATCTAATTGAAGTATGAGAGAGACTTGATTTTTAAATTGTAATTGGAATAATATTTTTGTAAAATATTAAGCTCAAAACAGTGGTTGGAAGTAGCGTGCAACAAGTAGGAAAACTGCTGCACTTATAAAAAAGAAAAAAATATTTTAGTTTAAAAAAACATTAATTTGTAGCTATTTTTGGCAACTACTTTAAACATTAGTTTTATAAAGAAACAAGGTTCAAACGGAACTAATTTTTTTTAAAAATCTCATTGGTACAAATTTATCCGCAAGTCCAACAATGGATGAAATTAAAATGGCCCTGTGGCCTGGCATTAATAAGAATTACCTACTTAGAACAACATATAACTAACATTTAAACTAACCATTACAAATAATAGGTAATTTATAATTTTGGAGACACTTTTAAATGTGATACTACACTCATAAAATATTATGTTATTACAGTGGGTGGGAACATATTTTGCTCTGTAATTTTCGATGTGCCTTATTTCTTGGATAAAATAAAATAGTAATAAACACTTAGAAATATCACAAATATTTGATAGCATTTCTTAAATAAAATATTACCCATTAAGAAAGGCATAAAAATTGAAGATGAAAAGACCAAATTCGTAAAAAATGGTTTAGAATAAGAAACTGGCTCTGGTAAACATAAAAAAAATATTCCTTAATAATTATTTATTTTCAAATGAGCCACTTTTTTAAAATTCAAAACCATTTTGAACATGGGCGTAAATTAAGTTCTCCAGCTAAGTTTGTCTCCTAAAACAAGTGTAGTTGTAATTACATTTTGAAAGTAGTTTGTAGTCACTAATTAAAAAAACAAAAAAACAGTTGTAGTTAACTACATCTGCAAAAAAATAGCTGTAGTTTACTATATTTGAAATAAAGAAGTTGTAGTTAATTATATCAGTAATAAAGTAGTTGTAATTAACTAAAAAAATAACGTAGTGGTACCGTCCACTGGCTTAAAATGTGCATAAAAACTGTATGAAATTGAAACCAGGTCAAACTATAGACTAAAAGCTTCACATTATCAAGTGTAAAAAAGTATTTAAAAAAGTTTTTCTTCAGTTAAGTATGTAAAACTTAACACTGAAAAGTTATTTTATATAACTGAATAAACCTTTTTAGCATTGTATCCAATTTTGAAATGTAACAACTTATTATTTTGCTGATAGTAAATCAATTATTTAATATATAAACACACATTTTATTTAACTATTTTTATCAGGACATATTTTCAGGGAACAAAATAAATACAAAAGAGTAAATACCCTCTTCAATACTAATTGTGGCAGAGATTTGTGTACGTGTTCTTGCAGTCGATAGCATGCTAAAGATGGCTCATTTGCAAATATATGAAGATTTTCAGATATTTTTTCAGAGGCTAGAAAAAAAACATTATTTATAGATTTAGATTGCATAAATTAAAGCAGAATTGCGAAATATAAGTTATTCTGGAATATAACAGACAGTTAGTATGTGTAAGATCAATCATAACAAGTAAAAAATAACTTGGACACAAATTTCTTTTTTAAATTAAGTCAAATAATAAAAATAAATAACAATAACAAATAAAAAGCCATTTAAAGAATTCAAATGCTAAGGAAAAACATGGTTGTTTTATCTTTCATATACCATTGTTGCAAAATACCTATTATGCATAACGTATCTATAAAATATCCAAAAAAACTCAAATGACATTTCATGCACTACATTATTGAATAAAAATTTCTCTTTTTTTAACTACTAGTTGATACTTTTAGTTAGTTTACTTAGAAATAATCCATTTTACTCAATAAATTCTAAAAAAATATGAAGAAAAAAAAACTATATATAGTCGTATCGAAAGAAAGAATGCAAAGTTATAATTTTTTCATCAAGTTTAAACTGTCAACTTAAGTTCAAAATAAGTACAAATAGTTTCAAAATTTTAAAAGATTAGAGGCAAATACAGGACAAAAAAAATGCTTAAAGGTAAAATAAAGTTTTAAATCTCGTTTTTCAATAAGCTTGGTAAAAATAAATAAATTAAATCAAATATTTTTTTTAAAGTAAGAAAGGTAACAACAATTAAAAATTCAAAACTCAATTGATGAAATTAAAAAAGATAATCTTACTACTTATTTATGGCTGTTATATAGGAAAGTTCTTTTAATAAGACACAAAAATTGTTTAAACGAAATATTTTTTTAAAAATTAGTTTGGTAAAAAAAATAACTAATAGTTTTTGTAAGGAATAAGAAAGGGGTTACATCTCAAAGCTTAACTGAAACAATAAAAATACTATTTTAATATTCATTTAAACCTGTTATTGGGAAAGTTCTTTCAAAAAGACAGGATAAGGAAGAAATATAGCTAAAATAAAATTTTTAATTAGAAGGAAAATAAATGAAAACAATAATTATGCTTTGCAAGAAATTAAGAAAAATAATAACATTCTATATTTCAAAATTTAATTAATGTGAAAAAATTAAAAATAACAATTTTAATACTTATTTAAAGCTGTTCTTTCAATAAGACAACTGATTCGTGAATATTTACAATATAAATATTTCTTCAAAACATTCAATAGAAAGATATGTATCAAATATTATAAAAATTTCAATTAATATCATTTTTTATTTTGAAATTTATAGTGATCAAAATTTAAATAAGAATTTTTATTAGATATTAAATTTTTTTATTTTACAGCTTTCAAATAATAATCTAGACAAATGGCACACTTTGGTTGAAAAAAATGGAGTGAAATGAGTAAATGGATGTACAAGAAACGAATGAAATAAAAATAAAAATAAATGCTTTCCGATACATTGATGATTTGATTTTGTTTAATTGTGATGATTATAATTTTATTTATAGTATTTATCCTGGTGATTTGGTCCTGAAAAAAACTAATGAAAATTGTTTTAATATTGAATATTTAGATTTTAAAATTGATATTGTTAACAGTTTTATTAAAATTGGTGTGTTTGATAAAAGAAAAGCTTTTAATTTTAATGTTATTTTTTTCTGNCTTACAGGCTGCTGCCGAAAGTTTGCTAAGAATTGGCGATGTTCTGCAGCAGATCGCGATACGGGCGAATATTTCGTCGACTTCGTTATTAATTTTTTTAAATAGTCTTTCTCTCAGAAAATTATTTCATCTTAAATAACTTTCCTTGACAAATTTTTTTGCTACTAAAAAAAAAATTTCGTTGGAAGCGCCGCTGCATCGGAAGCGCCGCATGTAGGAAAAAAACAACTTTTTTTTCGATAGCGCCGCGGCTCTTCCGCCGAAAAATACGGTAATATATAAACACACATTTTATTTAACTATTTTTATCAAGACAAATTTTCAGGGAACAAAATAAATACTAAAGAATAAATACCCTTTTCAATACTAATTGTGGCAGAGATTTGTGTACATGTTCTTGCAGCCGGTAGCATGCTAAAGATGGCTCATTTGCAAATATATGAAGATTTTCAGATATTTTTTCAGAGGCTAGAAAAAAAATTTATTAAAGATTTGTATTGCATAAATTAAAGCAGAACTGTGAAATATAAGTTATTCAGGACTGTAACACACAGTAAGTATGTGCACGATCAATTATAACAAGTAAAAAATAACTTGGACACAAATTTCATTTTTTAAATTAAGTCAAATAATAAAAATAAATAACAATAAAAACATTTAACAAATGAAAAGCCATTTAAAGAATTCAAATGCTAAGGAAAAGCATGGTTGTTTCATCTTTCATATACTATTGTTGCAAAATACCTATTATGCAATATGTATCTATAAAATATCTAAAAAAACTCAAATGACATTTCATGCACTACATTATTTTATAAAAATCTCTCTTTTTTTTAACTCTAGTTGATACTTTTAATAAACAACTTAGAAATAATCCATTTCGTTCAATAAATATCTAAAAAAATATGAAAAAAAGAACAACATAGAGTCGTATCGAGAGAAAGAGTGCAAAATTTTAACTTTTTCATATGGTAGAAATATTTTAATAATTTTCATCAAGTTTAAATTGTCAACTTAAGAATAATTTCAAAATTAGTACAAATAATTACAAAACTTAAAAAGATTAGAGGCAAATGCAGGACAAAACAATGTTTAAAGGTAAAATAAAGTTATAAAATCTCACTTTTCAATAAGCTTGGTAAAAATAAATAAATTAAATCAATTATTTTTTTTTAAAGTAAGAAAGGTAACAACAATTAAAAATTCAAAACTCAATTGACAAAATTAAAAAAGATAATCTTACTACTTATTTATGGCTGTTATATAGGAAAGTTCTTTCAATCTGACACAGAAATTGCTTAAATGAAATATTTTTTTTAAATTAGTTTGGTAAAAAATATAACTAATAGTTTTTGTAAGGAATAAGAAAGGTGTAACATCTCAAAGCTTAACTGAAACAATAAAAATACTATGTTAATATTCATTTAAACCTGTTATTGGGAAATATCTTTCAAAAAGACAGGATAAGGAAGAAATATAGATAAAATAAAAATTTTAACTAGAAGGAAAATAAATAAAAACAATAATTATGTTTTGCAAGAAATTAAGAAAAGTAATAACATTCTATATTTCGAAATTTAATTGATGTGAAACAATTAAAAATAACTATTTTAATACTTATTTAAAGCTGTTCTTTCAATAAGACAACTGATTCGTGAAGAATATAAATATTTCTTCAAAATATTTAATAGAAAGATATGTATCAGATAAGATAAAAATATTAATAAATATCATTTTTTATTTTGAAATTTATAGTGATCTAAAGTTTGAACAAGAATTTTTATTATATATTAAAATTTCTTCTTTTACAGCTTTCAAATAATAATCAATGCAAATGGTACACTTTGGTTGAAAAAAAATTGAGTGAAATAAGTAAATGGATGTACAAATGGATTGAAAATACATTAAAAAATAAAAACAAAATGTTGGCAGAAAAAGCTATATATATTGGTTAAAATTAATTCCATTATTTCAAATTGTCAAAAATTTAAATCAAATGATCAATATGAGAAAAACTTGCCTGATAACTATATTTAATTTAAATTAGTTGCAATTTAAATTAGAGTAAAAAAAATAAAGATTAACATCATTTGCCAAAGAGAACAAAGAAAACAATGGAAATTTTTTATAATGTAATAAAATAATTTAAACAAGTTTATACAGAAGCTATAACATTTTAATATACAGCACACACGAAAAATTAGCATTCTTTTCCTTTTTTTTTTTTTTTTTTTTTAAAAATAGGTAATTTAAGCCAANGAAAAACTTGCCTGATAACTATATTTCATTTAAATTAGTTGCAATTTAAATTAGCGTAAAAAAAATAAATTAGCATATAAAAAATATGAAATTATTTTTTTTAAAAAAAGGAAAAGCTGTATAAAATCACCAATTAATCAAAGTGAAATTATATTTCATTATTGTTAAGTATATTGAGTATTATTAAGAAATTATATATTAAGTTAATAATAATTTCTTTAATTTATTTCACATCATATTTTCTAACAAAGTAAGCATATTTTGCACAGCAGAGAAAACTAAGTTTAAAATTGAAGTCCAAATTTAATTTATCAGTAATTAACCCTTTAGATAAGAAATTTTACTAATGGCAAAAAATCTTACTTGTAGATATTTTGAAAGATCAGGATTAAAGAAAAACCAAGAAGAAAAAAGACAAAATGAGTCAATGAAAAAATGAGACAAATGACAAAGAAAAACACACAAAATGAGTGGAATATTATAGGAGATATTATTATGAGAAAAGTTAAACTTTTTTTGAATAAGTAATTTAAAAAATTATCATTTTTGTTAAAAATTCGAAAATTATTTACAATTTTCCTTACTAATCAATTCTGGCTTTCTGTTTTTTAATTAAACAAGGAGTAAATGAAGAAAAAGTGCACACTAACCAATAAAACTGATTTATAAAACAAACAAATTTCATATTCTACCTCTGCTACTACAGCTAATAAAATTTTTTTTATGAGAAAACAAATAGATTCATTGGTAAAAGCTTAGATTATGATCTTTCAAAATGATATAAAACTTTTGGATTAAAAAATTTCTCAGAACAGCTGGAGAGACATTCTACACCTATAGCCCCTACATAAAAACAGAACATTAATACAGTGGGTGAAAATTATGGTTTCAAAGAATATAGCACAATTCCATAGAGTCTGCACAGTAGTGGTATAAACATGGATGTTTTTGATATTAAGCATAACCTTGTTAAGGTTGACAAAAACCTTGAATAAAACAATGAATGATATTTCATACTGATAGTATAAACAAATTAATTTATAAAAAATTAACTTTCATACTCTTTTTCACTTTATTTTCCAATTCAGGGTCAGATGATGATGACGTTGATGCAGTAGTCGACATCCCAGCTGAATGGCTGAGAGGTATATGAAAAGAATCTAAAAGGACACAAGTTCTTAGTCATTTTAATGAAAATAAAAACCAATAAAAGATGTATATAATTTCATTTCATGTTAAACAGGCATATGAACCTATAATTCAAATTTCCCACCTAACATTGTTGTAAAATAAACTTTAAATTTTCTGTTAAAATATTTTCCAATTAAAAGGTTTTTTTTTTTCTTCATTATCAGTAACTTCAAAGAAAAGAAAATGCATTTTTTTAAAAAAAATAGAATATTTATATGAATACTTATTTGAATTGAATTTAAAATTTGTTGAAAAATAAAAAATTTAATTCATAAATAAAGCTTAGGAAGGAAATTGAATATGATATGGAAGGCTACACAAACTTCGATCCTTCCATTCTAAAAATTCCATTTTAACCAATCCATTTTAACAAAACATTCTAAAAATGGAACTCATCAATTTAATCCTAGATAACTAAATATGTGTCAAATAGATTCACAATTATCAGAAATTTTTCAAAATTTGGATATTTATATATTTAATAATTATATTTTAATAAATGTCAAAGAATATTTTGCTCAAGACGAAACTGATTTGTTTGATATAAATAAAGGAAATATAACAATAAGTATTTTTTTAATTATTAGCAATAAATCAAACAGTAAGCTGCAGAGTAAGATTGATTTAAAATTAGTTATCATCACCATAACACTGAGATAAGACATAAGATAGCACAAGACTAAGAGACACATATAAGAATGTAAATGTTAGGTTTTTAATCACTTAACCAGTGATCAGAAGTAGCGCACTAAAAGTAGTGAAACTACTGAAGCCACTNTGATGTTATTTTAAAGGAAGGGAACATATTTTTGATGCATTTAATTTCCTAGAGGAAATAAAGAAGCATTAAACAATTAAATTGCAAATATTTGATGATTTCATATTTCTTAAATTAAATATTTGCTGTCGAAAAAGGTATAAAAAGTTAGGGGTTAAATGAACAAATTGAAAAAAAAAAATTTCGGAATAACAAACTGGCTTATGTAAACATGAATAAATATTTCTTAATTATTCCTTTGTACTTAATCAGTGTTTTCACTACAGCGCGATATCGCGAGAATCTCGCATGTTTTTTTCTTTTCTCTCATTAAAAAATTATTACCGCGAGAAATTCGCGCATTCTATAAATCAATTTCAAAATTAGCTAATTTCTCGCATTTTGGAAAAAGCTTAGAATTACGCCATTTAGAATAAAATCCGTTTTACTTCTCTTCCTGGATCTTTCATTATTTTCAACATCTGCCCCGTTATCTAGCTTCCCTATTTACCAGTATTGTTCAGAACCTTTTCGAACAACAGAACACAACCACGGAACCCCTTTCAGAACACATTTCCCTGCAACCAGTTTACCGTAGGTAAGGTTTCTACAGGTAAGACGTTCAAATTTTTTATGTGCTAATATAAGATGGACAAATACCTTGTAAAGGCAAAATCTTCTATGATGATGCACCAAAAATATTCAATGCTTTAAAAAATAGAATACGTTAAAAATGTATTATAATTAAAGAAATGATTTTTTTTCCAAGAGTTTTGGCATTTTTTTAGTTTTCAGAAATCTCACTTAACTTTGTGAAATCTCACCCTGTTTTTGAGAAAGGGTGAAAAATTCTCACCCATTTTTTTTCTATGATGAAAACACTGTTAATGTAAGCTAATTTCTTATTCAAAACCATTTTGAATATAGGTGTAATTGTAAATTAAGTTCTCCAGCAAAGTTCATATCTTTAAAGTACTGAAGTAGTTACTACAATTCCTAAGCAGTTTATAGTCAATATATTTCTAAAAAAAGTAGCTATAGTTAACTAGACTTGTAGTAAAGTATCCAATCAGTGCAGCTAACTATAATTTAATAAGTGTTTAAGAACATTTTGCTTAAGATGTACTAATTTTTTTGATATAAATAAAGAAAATATAACAATAAATATGTTTGTACAGATTTAAAATAAGTTATCAATGGTTAATAATGAAAAATACAAATAATTTATGTTTTGATACAATGAAAAGTAATTTACCTACTTAATAAAATAAAACATGCAAAGAATTTTAAAACAAATTTGAAGTAAATATGTAATGAATAAGCAAAATATTTGTATCGATTAATTTTAAAACTTACAAAATGAATAAAATTGAAACAATCAGTATGATTAAGAACTTTGAGAGACTGATTTGGTTAGTAATTAATAATTTCTATGAATTTGGGATTTTACTTAAAATAATTCCAATTAGTTTTTTATAGTCACTTTCACACAAAAGCTTTTAATAAACTGAAATAATTAATGAAAAATGTTTCAAGCTCATAGATTATAAGATAATTTAGTAAAAAATTGATGAGTAAATATATTTACTATAGAAATAATACCCTTGGTAAGAACGTGAAATATTATAAATTAAAATTTTTTGTCATTTTAATATGGCAATTTCAGGTTGTTTTTTTACATAAAAAAAACATCTAGTAATAATAACAAATATAAGAAAATATTTCAGAAAGAACTTTTTAAAACTATTTCTGAGAAAGATAAATAGACTAGCTCTAATCAAAGATTGAAATCAGTTAGGAATTTTGAGCTGCAATTATCTGATTATTCTAGATTAAATTCAATGTTGTAGTTTGCATAACTAGATGAAATCAAGATAGAAATATCCCGTTTCTAAGTTTTCTTATAAAAAAAAATTTTTTTTTTCTTCACTTTCTAAATTTTATTTTCAATAATAAAAAAGGTATGAAATACATACAGTGGGTAATATATTAATTAACCCATAAACACATATACTTGTTCATTTTTTTAGCTAGATCGCGTAAACCTTATTTTCAGAGTGTTTTTTTTATCTGATGAACGAAAAATATACAAATTTTTTGGAGCATTCCTTATAACATAAGTAAGATAATAAGAATTCAGAGATAGTTTCAAATTCTGTTCCTGTCTTTGAGTAACTGAAGATATTGTTTGATAATTTAAAGGAAAATAAATGTACTTTAATAAAAAATAAATCAATTTAAAGAGGATAAGAAATAACAAACCCATCATTGTTCCAAATTTTTTAAATATACAGGCTAATGAATTGCATTGATTTTAATTAAATGCACATTTTATTGGGGTAATTTACATATAACAACTGAAGTATGGAAATATAAACACTGGTCACACTTCCGCTCGCTTTCTCAGAAAGGTTCTGAATGTCTGTTTCTGCACTATTCATGCTACAATCTTAACAGCTCAATTGCTTTTAAATTGTTAAATTTAAAAAAAAAAGAGAATAGTTTTATTCATTATAAAACATATGTTATTATGGATAATCAAAACAAAATTTAGTTATACAATGTTTTATCAGCGAGATCATTATTCTTTTTCGCAATAACATCCCGATTTGAAAGTTAAACTTGACTAAAATGTTTTGAAAATGAAATCCCCATCAAGCGTTATGTTTTAGTAAGTTCTCATTTTAGTTTCAGTTTCTTAAAGTTGTCATTAGCCAACATTAACATTTCTTTATAAAAAATAAAACTGCCGGTGCACGTGTTCCCCATCTGCGTAAAATGTGACACTCCGCATCCACAACCCAATCACCCCCGAGATATGATAATACTGTGGTTCTAATGGAAAATAGTGACGTCCATCAATGTGAAAACATGGCAGAGGCAGCAGTCGAAACTCCGGCTGCTCGGTTTTTCTGTCATAGCTGCTTCTTAGAAGTTAATCCTATTTTGCCAGTAAGTATCAGAAGTCCTTTGTTTTTATATTTCCGAACTTTAAGATTTAAAAAATTTAAATTATAAGCGTTTGTTGATTATTGTTTACATTGTTAAGCCTAGTGATGCTATTAGATTTTTACCAATAATGAGATCAGGTGATATGTAAACAAATCTATTTAAATGTTATCTAATGCTGTTAATGAGGGCTGTATAAAAGGATGTGTCCTATTCCTCGTACCTTCTTTATAAGGTTTTTTTTTTTTATAACGTTAGTTTGTATCGCTTCCGTTGTGTCATCGACTATTCTAGAAATCTTTCATCGATCACCATAAAAGCATATACTCTGTAGCAAATTGATTTCTTTTATCAAATAAGTTATGTGCATTGTTATATTAATTTTTGTTTTATTAACCATCAGTTCGTTCCCTAATTTATAATATGAGCATCTTAGCGTATTTTAAAGTGCTTATAACTTTATTTTTTGTGATATTTTTTATTTATTCAAATGTGTTAAGAATTTTGTAAAAATCTTATTTCTTTCTGTCTGATATCATTAAGTATGCTTCTTAGATATCTTGTGTTGTTATTTTGTGAGATTAATGTCATGAATTACTTAGATGTTGCAGTTGCTTATTTAAATTGAAGACATCATAAGTAGCATTCACATTTAGCATTATGATAATTTATGAGAATCATCTCAATATAATTTTTAAAAGTACTTAATTTTATAATTGGATAGTAATATCCTTTATGATTTTAATAACTATCCTAAATTTTTTTTGTAATACAGCATTTTTTAACACTATTATGTTAAACAGTGTGATTCATTTTTGTTAAAACCTGTTTTATTCATTTTTGTCAAAATAGCAAAATATGTAAGTTTTTAGGTCAACACCAAATTCTTTATTATACTCTTAGTTTAATTTAATGAATGCAAAAAGCTAAGTTTCATCTTAATAAGTAGTTAAAAATGATCCCTAATGTAATTCTATGGTAAACAAACTTTCATGTAGGTATTTTGATATAATTGGGAAATAAACTTTTATAATGCAATTAAATTTCTTCTGATTATGATTGAGTTATTTCGTTTATAATTATCAAATTAGAGAAACAATACACATAAGCTATAATACATATAAACTATGAATATTTTGGTATTTTCTTATGTATTTAAAATATTTGTAGTGGTTTACCACAGTTTTTGCTTTTGATTCTTTGTGATACGTAAAATAATAATAGGACAAAGAAATTATTCGACCATTAGAATAAATAGAGTTTATCTTTTAGAAGAAGAATTTAGTTTTGTGCATCAGTTCATCACTATAATGCACTGAGATTTCTTAAAACTGGGCAATATTCTAAGAATGTGCGGTGTTATACCTGCTTAATCAAATTTGAAAGTGATTTAATAAAATTTTATTCTTGAAATATCAAAGATCATATACCATTCTTTTACTAGTAAATGTCTTTGTCCACCATGTATAAAATGTTAATAAATTGTTTTTAATGCCAGATCAGATTTTTTAAAAATATTTATTCTGGAATTGACTTAATAGGAAAATTTTTTGTATAGATACATGCTCTAAAATAGGTGAAAGAAATGTGGCATATAAAGTATTAAATTGAGAAAAATAAATAATAAACGCAAATATGAATTCTAAAATTTTGTAGCCACACCAAATCGACCCTCTATATTTTTTACCATTTAATTATTAATCTAAATATAAGTTCAGAATTATAAGTTAGAATAAAAATTTAATGTTACGGATTACCTTAAACATTTTCATGAATCTGCTTACACATGTCGTAGTTTTTTCTTTTTAAAGTCATTTTATATAAGTTATTTACATTGGTATAAATTGATTTCATAGAATGTTTTACACCAATTGTCGCCTGAGGTAAATTTAGGTTGTCTCAAACAGTTGTCACTTCAACTTTTGTGTAATATTTCAATCATATAAATTTAAATTTTAGATACAACATAAGGGAAACGAAGAGATTAAACTGATTTAAACTACCAAGTGAAATTTAAAATGTTTAATCTAGAAAAAGGAAGATTAACATTTTTAAGTTGATTAGTAAAAGGTAATTCAGGCTAAACTAATGGTCAACATTAGATTTACTAAGTTTATTAACTTTTAAAAATCTAGATTACATAATTTTGACAATCTAAGGGCAGGGGTCTGTCTAGGTTTTTCCGAGAGGTACCTATTTTGTGAAAATTTAGACATAATTTGTGAAAAATTATATTTAAAAATCCAACACAAGAATATGGATTTATCATTTCTTAAGGAATACAAAAATAAAATTTTAAGAACACATATTTTGTGAAACTACCATTTTTCCTAAAATTAAATTTGTGAAATTATCGTTTTTCCTAAAGTTGAATTTGTGAAGGTACCGCTAAACGGTAGTAAATTCGGTCTGGACAGACCCCTGAAGGTTTGCACACATAGACAAAAAAACCACAATTTTTTTATTTTTTTTTTTGGTTGGTTCAATTTAGAAATGTAATGATTTGTAAAAAAAGAACGAAAGCCTGTGAAAGGAACTCTAGCCCTGATGGAATGTTATAAAATCCGGAATCTCAATTTTATGGCACTTTAATTTTTAGAGTGTTAAAATTGTATAATTTCAGAATTGTTGTCAGTTGTTTATTTTTAGTTTTGTAACTGATAAGAGTTGAGAAAATCCTGTATGCACAGTAACTCTGTATTAAAACTGTGCTTTGAACATTGTGATTGATGATTGATATCGTGATTCATGTGCTTTGAACATTGTTTTGTGCATTCTTTTTTCAATAGTGCTTGAATTTCCAAATTAAAATTCTGCTTGTGTCTGTTTTATTTTGGTCTCCTGCCTTTCCAATTCCAAGAAACAAAAATGTTGACAGACTTTTTCTTTAATGAATTTTAAAAAAAATTTGAAAAGAAGAAAATGTGAATAAAATGGCTAATAATCGATAGTAAAATTTATAATTTATATTAAAAAATTATTTATCTTTTTTAAACATAATTCGGATTATCTGTGAATTCACTTATTCGCGCTGCATGGGCCCACTCAATTCCGCAGATATTCTGTAGTTTACTCTATGAATGCGGGCTGGCATGCTTGTAAGTATTAAAGTTTTTTCCGATCGAAAAAACCACCTGAGGAGAAACAAGAACAGCATGCATGTATGTATGCATCAGAGTTTATTTCCACAGTGGAAAAAACTATGGGAAAAAACAGGTTTCTTCCAACTTTGTTTTAAAAGGAACTATACATGATTTAAAACAGTTTAAATATTTAATATTGCAATCTAGATTTTTTAAAAATTGTTTAATTTTAAGCTATTTTGTACCAAGCTATTTGATATATCATCTTTAAATATTTCAATTTAAAAAAAAAGAAAGAAGAATTGGAAGGAAATGAAACAAATATGTATAAGGAATTTCATAAGAGATTAAAATTATTGCAGTCCTTTAATGTTATCTGTAAATGAATATAGCAAAACCTTATTATATAGTTAAAACTGTTAAAATAACAATTAAATATTATAATGCAACTTAAATAACAAACCACATACTAAACTTAGCAGCTACACTATTAGTGCTATAATATATTTGTTTCTTTATACCTATTTATTTTCTTTTCAATACCTACTTATTGCAATTATATTGATCATTTTCTTTTTTTTTCTTCCATTTCATCCAGTTTCTTCTATTTTGTTTAGACTATTCCTTTTTTTTCCGTCAAGTTTATTAAAATTTTCTGGAAGAAATAGGTTTTTTCTTGACAAAATGCTAAGGAACTGTAGAAGAAATCTACCCGTTACACAGCGCATATAACTGGCTAGAGCTATTTTTTAGAGCTATTTTCTACAAGTGTATTTCAGGCATTTAAAATTGGAAATAGTCCTTAAAAAGTTAGTCAGGTGTACTTCCACGCTTTATATTTAAAAAAAAATTTCCACTACACTCAAAGCCAACTATAATAGTAATACTTACTTAGTATGAAATCTGATTTTAATCTTAAATAAAATAACTATAAAAGAAATTAACTGATGAACAGTTAAGAATAATAATTTGAATATAACCTTGTTAATTTATTTAACAAAATATAAATAATTTTAATAAATAAGAAATTTTTTAAAATTATTTATTCTATCTTTTATACAAAAAATATCAAATATGCTAAAAAAAACTTTTAAATCTCTCTGTAATTTAAAGTATTAATTTAGTTAACAGAATAGTTTTTACTCTTTAGAAGTTAATTTCACTCTTCCAAAAGTATTTTCACTCTATGAAGAAAAATCACAGCCATATCTCTGTAACTAACTATTGAAATTGAATCTTTGAATTGCTGTTGATTTCTAAATTATTTGTTATAGGATTTCACATGTCCTCGTTGCCAGACTGGATTTATAGAAGAATTAGCCCAAGCTCCAGATCCTAGGTAAATATAGATTAGTTATTTATCAAATTAATAACAGTTCATATTTTTAAGAGTATTTTGAAGTAAGTGCTATATTTTTTTATAGTGAAGAATCAGATGAAGAAGCCTACTTACCTTTTTCTCAAGATGGTTCAGATACGAATGATGAAGCTGATGCTTTATCACAGGTTGCTGATGTGAGTATCTAAATTTTTTATTTCTATTATGTGTTGTTCTAATAAATTATTTTTCATTATTCAAAATTGCTATTATATAATTTGTTTGTATTTAACGGTTGAATGTTCGTTTTCTTTTTGTAACCAAATTATGGCTATTTGAATTCTATTGCTGCTGCAGACTCAGTTCTCGTATTCTTTCTGTGAGCAGAAGAATCATGCCATTATAAAATCTTAATAGTAGCTCTGAATTTAATGACTATTTGAAATATGAATATATACATGCAGTTTTACTACTTCATGATTTGTTACTGTTTTCATCAGGGTTCGCCAAGTGGGCCCACTTTGAAAAAACCCGCCCGGGTTTTATTGGGTGGGCNTACTGTTTTCATCAGAGTCAATTTATTTTATTTGTCTAAATTATAAATTTTTGAATCTTAAATTTTTATAATAGTTTTTATTAAACGATTCAGAATTTTTGTAGTGATTATTGTAAAGCAGTATTAGAGTGCCAATATTAATAATACTACTGAACATATACATCTGAAAATTGAAATTAAGTTATAAATTTTTCTCATAGAATGAAAACAGTTAATTATGGTTTAAATAGTTTTCTTTACCTGCAAAGTCTAACCAATTCAAAATATTATAAATAAAATTTCTTCTTTTACTTATTTATTATTTTTGCCAGCAATTTTTTTAAAACCTTCTTATTTAACAATTTATGTGTCTGACTTTAAAAAAATTTCATAAGACCACAAAATTGACTGATGAGGGTTAGTTTTTTAATGATTGTTTTAGTTTAAACTGTAGAATAAAAGTTATGATTTATACTTATTGTATATTGGTGTAATAAAGTTCAAAAACCTTTTATCTCAGTGATGTGAGGTTTTAGTAGTTGCAAGAAATATGTTGAGCCTTGTATAATTAAAAATAAAATAAGACTAGTTTAACTTGAATAAAAAATTCTTGGAATTGTTTTTCATTTACTATAATAATTTATATATTTTGAATTAAAATGTCACAAATACATTAAGATTTTAAAAAGAATCCTTGTACAGTAAAATGTCAATCAATTGTTTTTACACTGGTTAATTGTTCCTAATGGTAGATGTTAAAAAAAATAAAAAAAAGTTCTGTATGTGCAAATTATCTCTTGAAAATAAAAGCAGCAGTCTTAAATTTACAATAAATATGCATAGAAAATTTAGTGGGGTAAAAATTCGGCATATAAGAATACTTGTTTAAAATATTGGGAGATTTTGATCTGTACAACTTTATTTTCTAAAGCAAACAATAAATTTGTAATATTTCCAAAATCATTTCTTTTCTCTTTTTATAAAGAATTTCTTCAAATGAATGTATTGTAATTGTCTTGGTCAACTTTATTAGCTTCATCCTTCATATCTTAAGATTTATTAATTAATTTATTTTTTGCCTTATCACAACAATAAATTGGGTGGAATATTTTTGAGAGAGAAACAATGCAATAAAATTTTCTCATAAAACATGAATCTTAATATAGTCATTTCCTTCATTGGTAAAGTTAGTGCCTTCCCTAACTAAATCAAGTAATAAAACCTAACTAACTAACGAATGAATCTGGCATGAACCCTGCTTAATAATGTAACATTTTAAGTTAATGTTTTAAAAAATCATATATCACACTGTTACATGATATACTGTTGTTGCCAATTCTTAGTGATTTAGCACCAACTGGGTTGGGGTTTTGGATGTCCTATATTCGGATAGGGCACACGGGATTTACTGTCTTAAAGTGTCCAAAACCTTGAACATTAGTAAAAGGTGAAAATTCCCTATGTCGAACCTTTGTAAACATAATTGCATATATCAATAAATATTTGATACTTTTTTATATAATTTGCTTTAACTTATTAAAGAAAAATATTATAATATGATATAATATAGAAAAAGATTTACAACTTTTGAAGCTGAGCAATGAAAGGGAATACCTTATCCTTTAAATATGAATAAATATGCTTTTAATGCTGATAAATTATGTTTTCTCATAAGAATAAATAATGCAATATTAAAAACTAGGAGGCTTCGTCCCCTGCTCGCTATCGCTCGCCAGCTCCCGGAACTGCTTTCGCAGTTCATTTCGTTCAATGTTCGCTTTGCTCTCTCATTGGATACGTTCTTAACGTATAGCTTTTGTATACTTTTTTTAATACTGAAGTTGCGAAAACTTTTCACTGTCGAAAATTCTAAACCTGCACATTTCAATATTAATTTGAAATTGCAAACAGTTCACATATTTTGCTTAATCACACTATTCTAAATTTCAGTTGTTGAGAAAAGTAACTGTTGTAAGTTTTGTTTTAAAGTCTCCCACCATAGGGCTAAAGCCATGTCTTGCAGTGTTTTCACTACAGCGCGAGAACGCGAGAATCTCGCATATTTTTTTATATTCTCGCATTAAAAAATGATTACCGCGAGAAATTCGCGCATTCTATAAACCTATTTCAAAATTCGAGAATTTCTCGCATTTTGAAAAAAATTTCTCATTTGCGCCATTTAGAATAAAATCCGTTTCACTTTTCTTCCTGGATCTTTTATTATTTTCAACATCTGCCCCATTATCTAGCTTCCCTATTTACCAGTATTGTTCAGAACCTTTAAGAACAACAGAACACCATCCTTCCGAACCACGGAACCTCTTTCAGAACGCATTTCTCTGCAACCACGTGTTTACCGTAGGTAAGGTTTCTCTTAAATAAAATCTTGAT
>NC_092212.1:45159861-45170412 GCF_043381705.1 Parasteatoda tepidariorum | reverse complement strand
AATGAAAGAGGGTCATAGCAATAATGTAAGTAGAAGTAAAGTTAGTACAGTAAAATTAAAACAATATTTTTAATCAATGAGCCAAGTTCCTCAAGAAGCAGTTGTAGAAGTAGCTGGATAGAAGTTTTTTTATTTAAAACTTTTTATAGAATTTCTTTAAAAACATAATAGTTAATCTGGGCATTTGGCGATACAACACTTATAGAATTGAAGGATTTGTTACGTTAAGCGCTCAGGTATCATAATTTTGATCTAGTTGCGCTTCTATGTCATTTTGATTTATGTTGCTAAGTTAACTTTCAAAAAATTCTATGGCTGGCAACAGCATTTATATTTTTTAAGTTGTTTATTTTTATTTCTTTTACAATTCGTTCTTTTTTTAGTGAAATATTTTTTAACCTAACAGAATTATTTGCCGACTGTTCTCTGTATATATGAAGAAAATAAAGTAAATAATTAAGTGTTGTGAAAAGAATCTTATTTAGTTGTACAAAATGAAAACTGCCACCAGCAGAAAAGAAATACAGCCAAAATTTGGGAGCCACGTAAGAGAATTATATATAATAGATAAACATAGACTTTTTTTAATAAACAGGAACTGTCTTCATTTTGTTTCTTGTTCAAAAATTAACCTTTTATTTTTAACAATTTTTTTTTTTGTTGAAATTTTGACATATTTTGAATAAAGGGTTTTGGACAGGATGGTTTAAACCGGGAATCAATTCATTCTGTCTTAAACTTTGACAACCCTGATCACCAACTACATCAAATTCATGATTGTTTGATCCCTGGAAATATCAAGCAAAAAATATTGCAAGTATATGAATGGGAGAAGCAAGATTGATCATGCACTTGGTACATGTAGGGATGACCCTGCTCCTAGATTAAAAGATAGTACGTTACAAATGTTCGCTAATGAGTCATGAGACAGAAGTTTGGTCAGATCTGTCTTCTTCGGGCACCTTTGACCATACCAGTGGTAGACAAAGACAGGAAAAAAAAGCAAATTATATCTGTGTCTGTTTTAATATACAGAATACACATGAATGCTAAATATACTTATAATTTATGTACTGAAAGAAGCTGATAGAATAGTCAAATCTCTCAGTATCACTGGTGGTTCTTTTGGCAAGTTTGTCGGCAACAATAACACACATAATATACTGGTGTACTGAAACAATTTTTTTTTGTTGTTCAGTTATGGAATATGCTAAATTACATGCGAAGACCTGAAGATTCCAGTCATTTTCCTGGTGGGAGTCAAACTCAAGAAACAGGAAGGGAAGGAAGATATAATGCATCCCGCCCAGGACCTTCTAGACGACCCAGATTCAGTAGGAACCCTAATCGTAGGCAACAAGATTATGATAATGCCAGAACCAGAACAGAAGGGTGAGGATGTTTCTATTTTATTATTATCATTGTTATAAATATATATATTCTGTCTATGTACAGAACTCCCCTGACAATTCGCCTTTAGCTGTGGCAGTGATTATGGTTACAAGATTTAACTATTTTATGTAGGGTTTTTGCTTGGCTCAGCAAAAGAAAAAGAATCAGGGAGAAAGTATCTCCCCTTTTTGAAAAGTGTTTTATTTTCTGTTTACATAGTAGAAGACAGCCGTAGACTTGGCAAGAGGAGTTCTTTCTATAGACAAATTATATGTTATACAAGGTTTGATCATGTTAAATTCATATTTATTTTAAATGGTTTGTTGAAATTCTTCACATAATATGTGGTATTATTTGTAATTTTTAATTACATGACATTGATATTTTTGTAACATTTTCTAAATTGATTCTAAAAAGTTAATTTGTAGTTGATAGGCAGGATCCATTCTCTTCTTTTTAAAAAAAATGGGAATTTAGTTTTAAGCCTGTATTTTCAAATTCTGTTTATTTTTCTAAGACACATGAAATAAATCACCGATTGTATCTATGATTATTGAAATTTGAAAATGATACTAAATCAATAAAATGTTAATATTTTATTGTAATTTATAACAATATAATATAAATATATGTTAAATATTTAATTAAATTTAATATTTTATTAACAGTTCTTTTCCTTGTTCGGAGATATATTTTAAATTAAAATTACTTCATAATTTGATATTCCAACTTGGGTTTCCTCTTAGTCGCATTTTCTTTTCCTTTTCCATTTATCCCTATTACAGTTGAATCAACAGAAACTTTTTTCTAAAGAAATAATTGTGTGATCTCTATTTTATTTAGTAAGTATAATGTAGGTACTGAATGATTTTTTTTAATATTATTATTATTCCTCTTATATATTTTTTATATCATTATATATTTGATTTTTATTGTTATTTATGTTAAATTAATTGATTTAGCCTTATCAGAGAATATATCTTGAGTGATTGTATTCTGGGTTTTCATATCCTATAAGATCTTCGCAATCAGGCTAATGTGTCAATGTAACTGCAATTAATTTAGGGGATGGGTTATTTTTAAGTATATTTGTTTGTGGGGAATATTATATGCATTGAAAGATATATATATATCAATAACAATTGTTTAAAAAAAATTATATAATTTGTTTAGCATTTTTTTAAAATAAAATATATCAATATTAAAACCTCACTCAATAGTATTCCTATGAATAAATAAGATTGTAAATTGCCAAAAATGTGTTTGTCGATGCTTTTAAAAAAAACAAAAACGAAAAACCGGATGGTTTTAACCAATCTGGAATGATTTTTAGTCGTGAATAACTTAAACGTGTCTGCTTACTAGGAGACAAGCTTCTACATCTCGTGGATATGTTAATGGTAGAAACAGAGCAGAAGGGTAAGTCTCTGTTTTTAGAATATTATTATTTTTTCTAATCACTGCAATTTAATTTTATACACATTTTAATTTAAAATTCAATTGAATAATTTCACAAGAAAAGACCACTTATATTTTATTTATCGTAATCAAGAAAAAGATATGTAAATTATTACTTATATCATGCAGATTTCCGTCGAGAGAAGAAAAATAGGTAGAGAAATGTTCAAAAGTATATCATAAAAAAGAAGTAAAAGAGTTTTAACTAATGTTTTGTTTTTATTATTAATATCTCTTAATTAGTAATATTTTGGTGGACAAGGACAATTCAAATAATTAAACACATTTTTGGTGGTTTTGCATCCCATTATCCTTTATCAGGTGTAATAAAAGAATTTGTTAATTTTTTTCTTCGAATCAAATGTGATATTTTAGAAATGTTTTATAGTGAAAAAAAATGTTTTTATTTTAAGTAAAATATTGTATGTTTATTTTTTAAATAGTGCAAAAGCACGCTGATTTATTTTACATGTGAGTGTGACAGACTATAAGTATTATTTAAACAAGAGATATTTTATATTAGATATATTTTCTTTAAACTATATTTAAATTTTGTCTTATGAAGAGTGTTGCAGTTTATTCTGTTCTTTCACTAAAAGTTTCAAATAAATATTACAGTCTTTTCCATTTTATAATTATTTTTAAAAATGTTTTAAGGTACAATGATTTTTAGATCAAGCTATCAGCTCCAGAAGTGAAATTGTATATATTGTATTGCTTTTAATTTAAAATACAATGACAAGTTGGTGATCAATATAGAGTTGTATTATAAAAGTGGAATTGTATTTTTAATAATTTGAATTTTTCCGATTGTGTTCGCCATTGTTACTTGATTTCTCTTGGGAGCTGTGTAAAAAAAAACTTTCTTTAAAGTGTGATGTTTTTGAAGCTTGTTTCAAGCTTTATTTTCATTGGTCGTTTGATTATTTGAATAATATTAAATTAATTATCTGGAATCTAGTGAATTATTTGTGTACAAGTTTAAAGGATTAATTAGAGGACTCATCATGAATTTTTTTCTTTTGTAATTAAAATCCTTTTGATATGTTGATTAGAGAATACAGAACTTGTAGGGAAATAAAAAATTTATGACTGTAAAAACTGTTTTAAATTATCTCTGGCATTTCTTATTTTAGCTGAAATTTATTTCTCCATATTTACCACCAGCATTTCTGAACACTCTTAAAAGAATCACATGCTTTATGTTAAAATAAAGATGGCTAAAATTAAGTCAGCCTCTTTTTCAAAACTTGCAATTTCAAATGGTTTACTTTTGTAGTTTTAAATTAATGTTCAATTAAGAATAATATTAATTTCCACTTTTTGTTTCAGGTTTTTACATCATTTAGTCACTACATTGTCAGAAAATACAGGTATGTTCTTTCATTAAAAACTATTTTGATTTTAATACTCTTAAAATAGTAATTTTCTAATAATCTATTGAATATAGCGCATTCTTTTAAACAAAGCATGTTATTTTGTCACTGTTAATATTATCTACATTATTAAATATATTTTGGATAGAAACTTATAGTAAATTAATGTAGTTTTCTACCTAATGTTGTCCTCCCCCCCCCTCTCCATTTAACAACAGCTACCCTGTTAATAAAAAGTATTAAAAATTTAATTTTAATTAGAAGATAACTATAAACCATGTTTGTCTTTTAAATTGTTATCTAGATCATGTGTTCCTTGTTTCTCCTAAAATAAAAATTTAAAACTTAATGCTTCATATTATTACAGCAACCGAAAGTATCAGTAAGTGTATCTTGTATCAAATTGCATTATGTCTCATGTGTATCAATTTGCTGGAAAAGTTAAATGTTTGGTTTCATATGGTTTAAGTCGAAACTTAAAATTACAAATACAATTTGTTTAGCAAGTTTTATAACAATTGTCTAAATTTAAATAAATTTCATATTGTACCAAAAATAGAAATGTTTCAAAAAATAAGTTTATTGTACCAAAAGATAAGTCTTATTAATATTCTATTGTACATTTCATAAGTAGTAAAAAATATTGTGGAGTTTATAAGACGGGATTTCCTTTTAAAGCATTCTTATTTTGTGATTCCAACTTTTAATTGCTTTTTATTTCTGATTTAAAAATTCAATTTATTTTTTTTTCCTTTAAAAAACCTTATATTATTTTCAATTTTCAGGTTTAGTTCCAAATGCAAGTTTTCCTGTGTAAGTTCTTTTTTTCTTTGTACTTGTCTAAATGTATATTAAAAAATAGGTCTACAAAATCAATGTATAATCGCTAAATATTGTAATTTTTGCAAATTCGTAAAAATATTTTTGAACTGTCGATATTTTACTGCAAAGATAATGGATTTCATTTTTTTAGAAACAAAAATTAGCTGATCAAAGTTTAGCTCTTTTCAAAAATAAATGTTTGGGAATTAAAAAAGAAACTTAGCTATCACAGAAATTAGTTAAAATGTTGGTTATTTAATTGTTGATTATTTTTGGCTTGACAAACAAAATTTAGGTGCTACAACAAATGCTAAAATGTCATCTTTTACAGTTGTCAAAGTAAGTTCATTTTACCAAATTTGGGAGACCTTGCTTGGCATGGTAATAATAAGTTAGAAATGGCAACTATAATGTTTGTTTTCATCTTAGCAAATTTTTGGTAGTGCTTTTAGTTAGCAAACACAAAACTTTGTTTCAGCTTAAATTATTGAGTTTCACTGCATCCCAGTGGCAGAATCACAGTGACATTGTCGCAGAAAGTTACCAAATTCTTGCAGAAAGATTTTTCTTTTAAGGGAAGTAAAAGACGTTGGTTTCGTAAATCATAAGTATTTCGGATTGTATTTTTGACAGTTATTGATGTTGATTTTTGAGTAGTTTTTAAAATCCGATATTCTTAATATGATGTTTATTACAAAAACCGACTCTCGAAACATAACACGCATTTGAGTAACCCCCTTATTAAAGAGTCCGATTCATGTGATTTCATCGTCTATTTTTTTTTTTACTGCGATTAAAAAATGTGAAAAAGAAAGTAATTCGCTTTTTTTCTCCTACAAAGAATATCGCCCATAGTATTAGAATTTAATACAAATTTAAATGCAATTTATTTTATCAAAGTAGGTTTTTTTATTTGTAAGAGCTAAGCTTTAATTGTACTTTAAATTTAATATATATATATATATTTGTTATTATTAAAAGTATCTTGCAGAAAAGATATTAGTGCTAGAGAGATTTGTCGCAGGAAGCCCGAAGAAATTCTGCCACAGGGCACTGCATTTGGATATCTCATGCAAAAATCTTCAGTGATTTAAGAATATGATTTTTGAGCAAAATGACAGTCCAGCATCTTATTGGTAAAAATAACATATTGCCACCTTAACCAGTACTTCATAACGGAAATTTTTGAGCTTGAGATCGCTGATACCACCCACCAGTATCATAGAAAATTGAAATTCAATAGGCTATTAGTCTTTGGCCCTTAAGACCCGGGACTTCCATGTCCAATTTTACTAAAAGCAGGTCCCTTTTCAAAATATAAATTCTAAACTGCTTTATCCATCTATTAATATTCATATTAATCTATTGATTAACAAAACAAGGAGTTGCAAATAAAAAAAAGTTATATTATTGTCAAAACTTATCAAGTGTCTGCATCAAGAAAAAACAATGATTTAATTTAATACTGATAATAATTCTCTCCTTCAGCTATTAATAAAGAAGAATTTTTTTTTTTATGTATTTGAAGTTTGGTTCTAAGTTTACTTACATAAATCTGCTTGTGGTCTATGTTTTTTCCATGCTGAAGAGTTACGTGTCTCAGAAGACGCATTGTTACTTATTTTTCATATTTCATCTAGGGATTTTTCAATATTTGATGCATTATAACATGTAAGCAGAATCGCTGTTCTGTTAAACTTAATATCCACAACTTCAAACTCACCTTTTAAGAATTAATACTTTTTTTTAATAACCTCTCTTCTAATCAGATGATGTTATAATAATTAAATGTATTGGTCTTGCGTGTGTGTCTTTTTTTTTTTTTTAAATAAAGTATAAATTGTGTATTTTAATTTTACTTTTTAGTTTCCTAAATCTTCACAGCAACCCTGGTGATTATGCATGGGGAAGAGGAGGCTGGAATGCAATTATTACTCAAGTAAGTTATGTTTTTCTTAACTGGTGACAACAGTAGGGTGGCTACAGTACAGGGATAATTTTATCAGTCTGGAAAATTCTGGAAATAAACTATAATACCTAAATAATCAAGAAAATAATTATTTGTTTGGTCTTAAAATAAAAAGGAGCTTTACATTTTTTAAAAAAAAAAAAATTGTGTTTGAATTCTAATGGTATGTATAAAGGTTTTCTAATCTAATATATTTTGAGTTGAAAAGTTAGGCATAACTGCAGAATATTTTTAAAAAAATATGCCACAAGTACAAAAATCAATGAAATCAATTTGGAAATAAAAGGATGGGTATATTTCTCTTTTTAGCTATTGTTTTTCAAAGTAGAATAGAAAATAAGCTGCTGATATGATATAATGTTTACAAAAAGAAATCTTAACCTGTATATGAAGGAAAAAAAAAAGCCTTCATTGCAGTTGGCAGGTGCCAAAAAGTTTTTCAAAATTGGGTGATACTTTTATTCAGCCAAAAAGTCTATTTTTCTTTAGACTTTAGAACAAATATTTTAATTAGTAGATTTAGTATTTATGCAAATAGGAGAGACTTATCTAAATTTTGAACTCTTGTTTCTCCTATTTAATTAAAGCTTTTTGATTAAAAGTCAATCTCTTAGTGAAGTAGAATAGAGATCATTTTCTTGTAGTTGTGGACTTTTGCCTGAGCTCACAAATCCCCCATTATATTAAAAAAGAAGTTAACAATGTCACCACTATTTCAGGAAACTTTCACTGCTTTTTTTCTCTTACATATTGCAAAATCTACTGGTAATTTTGTACATTTTTAGAAACAGTTTTTAAGTAACATTTTGTTGTGAAAATGTTATGTGTGTTATGTTTTTTAATAATTTCAACTACAATCTAAGCCTTTTTGCTAACTTTCTATTGTTCTATGATAATTTAAACATATTTCAAGTATATTCTTTCAATTTATTTTTTGTTGCACATCCTTTTCTCAAACTTTTTTTCTGATTTCTTGTCAGAATGTATTATTACACGAGCCTCTAAATATTTAAATGATACCAAAAATTAAAAAATGAAATTAAAAAATAAATAAAAATTTAAAATAATGATGTCAAAGAATTTTTAAGTGATATTCTAGTGAGAAAATTGTGTTATTACTATCTTCTGTTTAAATTTAACTTGGAAACATTAGGAAAAGAAGTCATATCTGAAATTTTTTTCCTTCTCAAGAATTATACCCCTTATTTGTTTCCTTAATATCTGAGATGTAAAAACTTTTTGAATGCTTATATATGTTGTTTATTTGTTCACAGCTAATTAATCAACTTGATGGCACTGGTCCTCCNTTTTTTTTTTTTTTTTTTTTTTTTTTTTTTTAAATGTCTGTTAGCATATTATTCAATACTCACTAGCACTTTTACATACCATACAAGTGTGTTTAATTATACTGTCATGATAATTAATAAATATTTATTTCGAATGGTTAAATTGATATTTCAGGTTAATATATTCCAATACCTTTTCTTATATAAATGCCTTTAACATAGAATCTAACTCCATTGGAAAATTTAAAATCCAGTAGACGTTTACCAGAATCTTTCTAGTTACCTTCTATTGTTTTGTATTCGGTTAATCTTTATGTAGCATGTTTTGTAATTTTTATGAGAGTTGTTTCACTTTTGCAAAAGTGAGAAACATGTGAACAATAAAGGATAACCAATGCTAAAATCCGAACAATTCTAAATTTTAAAAAAATTTTAAATATGTTATTTTAAGTTCTTTGACTAAAGAGAATAAATTTACCTCAGTTTGACTGTCTCAAACTTAAAGTAAAGCTTTAATTTTAAGCTGTAAATATTATCTTGCTGTATATTTACAGATTATCTGTATAGGTTATTTTATATGTTGAATGTATAGGTTATTTTATATCTTAAATGTATGGGTTATTTTAGGCTTGTAAAAAAAAGTTTTTAATTTGGCCAGATTTTTACATTTAAATCAAAATTTATTTGGAGTGTTTTGGCGTTGAGAAGATGCCTAAAACTCATAAAAAAATTAAACTCGTATGTGGTGAAAAATTTTTTTTAATCTGTTCTTTCTACCTAGACAATGCATGGATTGTATTTTGTGATTAAATTTCTTGCAAACATAAATTTTATTTGTAGTTCATTATATCATATATATAAAAAGTTGTTCCATTTTGCATGATGAGCTCTCCTTTTATATATATATATTTATTTACATTTTATTAGGTTTTAGCTGTTTTTAAGTTCATATAATTATCATAATCATCATATAATTATCATATGTTGAAAATATATATATTCTTTATTTTTCCCGCATTGAAGTTTAGTGTTTTGTATTTAAATTCATGTTAGCAGGGTTGCAATGGGTAACTATATGCAACTATTTTTGACCTGAGGCAACTATGGCAACTTTTTTTGCCTGAAAAGGCTATAAGAGCAACTATTTTCAGGAAAAGGAGACTATTGGGAGACTTTTCTGTGCTACTAGCAATGTTTTTTTTTTAGCATAAATTGGATTGACAACCTGCAGCCTGTGGTAGCTTCTTAACATAATGAATTTTTTTTATTGAAAAATAAAAAAATATTGAATTGCAAATTTGAGTCATCACTTTTTAATGCTCTCAATTTGCACAGATTCCATTGTGAGTCTATTTTGTTTCTCAGTCGCCTTTTCAACGGTTATTGCTACTAAACTCTGCCTGATTTTAAAGAATCCAATTTTTAATACGATACTATGATGCATTAATTCTAGCATTTAAAATTATTTAATGTTCTGCAAATATACAAATTTTTTTTTCTATAAAAATTTAGTGTTAGAGCACTAACGTTAATTTAAAAATTATCGTATTGGCCGTCAACTTGACTAAATGGATTACAATGAAGTCATTTGATAAAATTTTAGTCATATTATTGAAAAAAATTGTTTTTATTTAGGCGACTATTTTCATGCTTTAGGCTACTAGAAGCAACTATTTTGTTCATTTTTTTCTGTGGCAACCCTGTAATGCAATCAAACGGGACTGGGATAGCCTGGTTAGTAGGACACCGGGCCCATGTCTAAGAGAGAGTGGGTTCGATCCCCGTCGGCCGAACACTCCCCGTGAATTAAATGGTGACCGGTGCACGTTAAATCTGTCGAGTCACAAAGTCCTCCATGCTAGATCAGTACCTCCTCTGGAGGTACTGATCTAAGAGTTACCTCGTCTTCTGGATTGGTTCAAAATAACAAGACTACAGAGTTGAGTATTAGTAGTCATAAACCCAAAATTGGGTCGGCTGTTCAGCAACGGTCATAAAATAACAAAATCTAATCATATCTAATGAGATATCTAATAGTATATCTAAATGAAATGTTTATTTTATTTCATTTTATCGGGAGAAAATTCTGCCATGTAAAGGAAACAATCTAGAACTTGCAGGGAGGTCTATATTAGCAGAATTTCTTTAAAAATTTGATTTATTTTACATATTTACCTTACCTTATATATTTATCCCATTTTGTATGATGATATTGTATTGTAGGTAAGAGTAATACAATTTTTTCATT
>NC_092212.1:45097367-45159043 GCF_043381705.1 Parasteatoda tepidariorum | reverse complement strand
TCAGGGGTCTGTTTAGAAGAAATTTGGGTCCGTTAACGGACCCTTCACAAAATATCTTTTCATAAAAACGGACCCTTCACAAAATATTTTAACTTGAAAACGGACCCATCACAAAATGATTTTTCTTTTAATCGAACCCTTCACAGATTTGTTTATCTTCATTATTGTTTTATTAATTGAATAAACCCTTCCCAGGGCAGAAAACAAAAAAGATGGGTGTAAACTAATTAAGTTTTGTCTTCAGCAGACGATTCTTCCATTATTCACCGAAATGAAAATTCTGCTTTCAGCAGTATAGGCTAAATACCAAATATTTGTATGTTGCATCTCTAATTTAGAAGCAGCAATTGCTGTTTATTTTTGAAAATGTAATTTTTTTTATTGTAATTTTACAGTGCTGAGCATAATCTTGTATCTATTTACAATTTTTAAAAACTCCTTGAAAAAGTTTTTTGCGCAAATTCATAAAAGCATGACACCCTCTTTGAAAGAATGTGAGTAATTTTTTCACAATTTCACGAAAATCGGACCTTTCACAAAATGTACAGACCCCTGGTAGTTCATGTGTTCCTTGTTTCTCCTAAAATAAAAATGTAAAACTTATGCTTCATATTATTAGAGCAACCAGTGAAAGTATCAATAAGTGTATCTTGTATCAAATTGCATCATGTCTTAAGTGTATCAATTTGCGGGAAAAGTTAAATGTTTTGTTTCATATGCTTTAGGCTGAAACTTAAAATTACAAATACAATTTGTTTAGCAAGTTTTATAATAATAGCCTAAATTTAAATAAGTTTATTGTACCAAAAGAGAAGTCTTATTAATATTATATTTATTATATTACATTTCATAAGTAGTGAAAAATATTGTGGAAAAGCAGGACCCTCCTAAGGACGTAATTTCCTTTTATAGTATTCTTACTTTGTGATTCCAACTTTTAATTGCTTTTCATTTCTGTTTTAAAGATACAATTTTTATTTTAAAAAACCTTATATTATTTTCAGGTTTAGTTCCAAATGCAAGTTTTCCTGTGTAAGTTCTTTTTTTCTTTGTTCTTGTCTAAATGTTTATTTAAAAATAGATCTACAAAATCAATGCATAATCGCTAAATATTGTAATTTTTGCAAATTCGTAAAAATGTTTTTGAACTGTTGATATTTTACTGCAAAGCAGCAAAAATATTTGATTTCATTTTTTTTTTTTTTTTTTAAATTAGCCGATCACAGCTTAGCTCTTTTCAAAAAAAAAATGTTTGGGAATTAAAAGGAAACTTAGCTATCACAGAAATCAGTTAAAATGTTGCTTATTTTTGACTTCGCAAACAAAATTTAGGTGCAACAACATATGCTAAAATGTCCTCTTTTGCAGTTGTCAAAGTAAGTTCATTTTACCTAATTTGGGAGACCTTGCTTGGCATGGTAATAATAAGTTAGAAATGGCAACTATAATGTTTGTTTTCATCTTAGCAATTTTTTGGTAGGACTTTTAGTTATCAAACACAAAACTTTGTTTCAATTTAAATTATTGAGTTTCACTGCATCCCAGTGGCAGAATCACGGCGACATTTTAACAGAAAGTTACCAAACTCTTGCAGAAAGATTTTTCTTTTATGGGAAGTAAAAAATGCCGCTTTCGTAAATTTATAGTGTTGGGATTGTATTTTCAACAGTTATTGACAATGATTTTCAGGTGGTTTTTAAAATCCGATATTCTTAATATGTGTTTATTACAAAAACTGACTCTAAAAACATAACACGCATTTGAGTAACCCCTTTTTAAAGAGTCCGATTCGTGTGGTTTCGTTGTCTATCTTTTTTTCGGTAGTTACTGCAACGGATTTCTTGATTTCTAATTAGTTTTCTTTTTAATGATATGATTAAAAAAAATGCGAAAAAGAAAGTAATTAGCATGTTTTTCTCCTACTAAGGATATCGCCCATTGTATTAGAATTTAATAAAAATTTAAATACAATTTATTTTATCAAAATAGGATTTTTTGTTTGTAAACACTACACTTTAATTGTACTTTAAATTAGTAACCTATATATATTTGTTATTATTAAAAGTATCTTGCAGAAAGATATTAGTGCAAACGAGGTATGTCACAGAAAGCCCGAAAAAATTTTGCTACAGGGCACTGCATCAGGATATCTCGTGCGAAACTCTTCAGTGATTTAAGGATATGACTTAAGAGCAAAATGACACTCCAGCATCTTTTTGGCAAAAATGACGTATTGCCACCTTAACCAGTACTTCATAAATGAAAGTTTTGAGCTGGAGATCACTGATCACCAGTGTCATAGAAAATTGAAATTCATTAGGCTATTAGTCTTTGGCCCTTAAGGCCAAGGACTTCCATGTTTCCAGGTTCAAAAGCAGGTCCTTTTTTAAAATACAAATTCTAAACTGCTTTATCCATCTATTAATATTCATATTAATCTATTTATTAACAAAACAAGGAGTTGCAAATAAAAAAGAAGTTATATTATTATCAAGACTAACAACTAGGACTTATAAAATGTATGCGTCAGGAAAAAGCAATGATTTAATTTAATACTGATAATAATTTTCTCCTTCAGCTGTTAATAAAGAAACATTTTTTTTTTTTTTTTTTATGTATTTAAAGTTTGGTTGCTATGTTTTTCCCGTGCTGAAGGGTTACATGTCTCTGAAGACACATTGTTACTTATTTTTCATATTTCATCTAGGGATTTTTAAATATTTGATGTATTATAACACGTAAGCAAAATCGCTGTTCTGTTAAACTTAATATCCGCAGCTTAGAACTCACCTTGTAAGAATTAATACTTTTTTCTTTAATAACCTCTCTTCTAATCAGATGTTATATTAATTAAATGTATTGGTCTTGCATGTGTGTCTTTGATTTTTTTTTTTTTTTTTAAATATTACCTTCTTAAAAATTAAAGTATATTATATATTTTACTTTTTAGTTTCCTAAATCTTCACAGCAACCCTGGTGATTATGCATGGGGAAGAGGAGGCTGGAATGCAATTATTACTCAAGTAAGTTATGTTTTTCTTAACTGGTGGCAACAGTAGGGTGGCTACAGAACAGGGATAATTTTATCAGTCTGGGAATTAAACTATAATACCTAAATAATCAAGAAAATAATTATTTGTTTGGTCTTACAATAAAAAGGAGGTTTAAATTTTTTTTTAAAAAAAAATTCGTGTTTCTAATAGTACGTATAAAGGTTTTGTAATCCAATATATTTTGTGTCGAAGAGTAAGGCATAACTCCAGAATAATTTTAAAAAATTATGCCACAAGTACAAAAATCAATTTGGAAAGTCAAGGATTTTTTTTTCTTCCTGACTCTTTGATGCCACCTTGAATAGATTTTCATCTTACAATATGACCTGAACATAAACATGAAAAGATGGGTATATTTCTCTTTTTAACTATTGCTTTTCAAAATAGAATCGAAAATAAGCTGCTGATATGATATATTGTTTACAAAAAGAAATCTTAACCTGTATATGAGAAGAAAAAAAACCTTCATTGCAGTTGGCAGGTGCCAAAAAGTTTTCTCAAAATTGGGTGATACTTTTATTTAGCCAAAAAGTATATTATTCTTTAAGAAAATGGAATATTTAAATTAGTAGATTTAGTATTTATGTAAATAGGAGTGACTTTTCAAAATTTTGAACTCTTGTTTCTCCTATTTAATTAAAGCTTTTTGATTAAAAGTCAATCTCTTAGTGAAACAGAATAGAGTTCATTTTCTTGTAGTTGTGGACTTCTGCCTGAGCTCACAAATCCCCCATTATATTAAAAAAGAAGTTAACAATGTCACCATTATTTCAGAAAACTTTCACTGCTTTTTTTCACTCACATATTGCAAAATCTACTGGTAATTTTGTACATTCTTAGAGACATTTTTTATGTAACATTTTGTTATGAAAATGTTTTATGTTATGTGGTTTTTTATAATTTCAACTACGATCTAAGCCTTTTTGCTAACTTTCTATTATTCCACGATAATTTAAACATATTTCAAGTATATTCTTTCAATTTATTTTTTGTTTCACATCCTTTTCTCATACTTTTTTTCTGATTTCTTGTCAATGTATTATTACATGAGCCTCTAAATATTTAAATGATACCAAAGAATAAAATTCTTAGAATAATGACAGCAAAGAATTTTTAAGTGATATTCTAGTGAGAAAATTGTGTTATTACTATTTTCTGTTTCAATTTAACTTGGAAGCATTAGGAAAGGAAGCATAACTAAAAAATTTTCCCTTTTTAAGAATTATACTCCTCTTTGTTTCCTTAATATATTAGTTGTAAAAACTTTTTTGAATGCTTAGAAATGTTGTTTATTTGTTCACAGCTAATTAATCAACTTGATGGTACTGGTCCTCCTCCTTTGCCCAAAGAAAAAATAGATGAAATTCCTATTGTGGGTATAAGCCAAGAACAAGTTGGTATGTTGCTTTTAAGTATATGGCAATTACTATTTAACCTGGTATATAAAATGCATTTTATTTTAAATGTCTGTTCATATTATTCAATACTCACTAGCACTTTAGCATACCATACAAGTGTGTTTAATTATACTGTCAGGATAAATAATAAATATTTATTTCGAATGGTTAAATTGATATTTCAGGTTAATATATTCCAATGCCTTTTCTTATATAAATGCCTTCAGCATAGAATCTAACTCTGTTAGAAAATTAAAAATCCAGTAGATGTTTACCAAAATCTTTCTAGTTACTTTATATTGTTTTGTATTCGGTTAATCTTTATGTAGCATATTTTGTAATTTTTATGAGAGTTGTTTCACGTTTGCAAGAGTAAGAAACATGTGAACAATAAAGAATGGCCAATGCTTAAATCTCAACAATTCTAATTTTTTTTTTTTTTTTTGAATTTTTTAAATGTGCTATTTTAAATTCTTTGACTAAAGAGAATAAATTAACCTCAGTTTGACTGTCTCAAACTAAAATTAAAGCTGTAATTTTAGTCCGTAAATATTATCTTGTTGTACATTTACAGGTTATATGTATAGGTTATATTAAGCTTGTACGAAAAGTTTTTAATTTGGCCAGATTTTTACATTTAAATCAAAACCTTTTACACAATTCTCGTTATTTGTGTATTTCTATGAGCCTATTCATTATAGTAGTACAGTAAATAGCTTTTAAAATGTTTAAAAATTAGACTATCAAAACTTATATTTCATACCGTGCCGAGCATCAAATGAATAGTTAAACAATGAGTTTTTTATCGATGAATGTTAGTCCTGGCTTTTTTCCAAAATTTAGGTTATGTACAAGCCTTCCAGCATTTAGAGACTTGTTCCCCCATATTATTGAATGGAAAGGAAGTGAATAGCAGAGAAACTTTGCCATAAATTTCCTCATCAGATAAACGCTTTTAGGTTTAGAGAGAAACTTTTTCTTTATCATGACAATTTGCTCTATTTACATAATTAGCTTAGTGGATATTGGCTAGAGACTCATTTAGAGTAATAGTTAGGAATGCAGTATGGCAGTATGCCACTTTTGTTAAATATTTTTCAAACAGCAGCCTTAAGCAGTTTTTTTTTTAAGCCAGTGTCATTTTGTATTCTTGAGGCATTGCCATTTTTAGAATTCAAATTTAATATTAATTGCAATTTTTATAATTCAATATTAATTACAAAATGCCTGCTAAGAATAATTGCAATTTGAGATAAGACCAACTTGCTTTCTTGGACAACAAATTGATTTTTTCTACTATTCAATGAAGAAACATTGTTGCATTGCAAGTATTTTGTGAAAAAATATGCTCAAAAAGTTGATGAATTAATGGTGTTCAAGTATTTTTGTTTACATGTGAAATCTTAACATTTTTTTGGTTTCTTCCATCAAGTACAATTTATACTAGGGTCTACTTTTGTGTTCATAGTCATGTGTTAATTTTTTATCTACTGGTTTTGATGGTTATTTATTTATTTATTTTTGAATAAACCCTATTTTTTGCTAAAGTGTTTAAAGAAAATTTATCAAGTGTTTTGGCGTTGAGAAGATGCCTATAACTCATAAAAAATTAATCTGGTATGTGGTGAAAAAAATTTTAATCTGTTTTTTCTACCTTGACAATGCATGGATTATATTTTGTGATTAAATTTCCTGCAAACGTAAGTTTTATTTGTAGTTCATTATATCATATATTTAAAAAGTTGTTCCATTTTACATGATGCGCTCTCCTTTTATATATATATTTATTTACATTTTATTAGGTTTTAGCTGATTTTAAGTTCATATAATTGTCATATGTTAAAAATATATATATTATTTTTTTCTTGCATTGGAGTTTTTTATATATTTCTGTTCCATTTTACTTTTATGTGTTTTGTATTTAGATTCATGTTAGCAGGGTTGCAACAGGCGACTAAATTGTGACTATATGCAACTATTTTTGGCCTGATTCAACTATGGCAACTTTTTTGAGTAAAAAAGCAAATATTTTCAAGGAGACTTTTTTGTACTCCTAGCTAAGTTTTTTAGCATAAATTGGGTTGACAACCTGCGGCCACTTCTAAACACAATAAATTTTTTTGTCGTAAGAAATAAAAAATTTTGAAAATTTAGAATTGCGAATTTGAGTCATCACTTTTAATGCACTCAATTTGAGCAGATTCCATTGTTAAATCAATTTTGTTTCTCAATCGGATTTTCAACTGTTATTGCTATGAAATTCTGCATGATTTTGAAAAACCCAATTTTTAATACAATATTATGATACATGAATTTCGAATTTGCGTAATCACTTTTCATTATATGTCTATATCAGGGATGCTACGCCAGCGCCATTTGCGACAAACTGAGACAAAACGGCATAACTGCGCCATTTTGCGACATTCAGCTCAGTTTCTGCCAAAGCTGCGCCATTCTGAGACAAAACGTCCAAAATTTGGCAAGCCTGAATTCAGTTTCAAATATTAATCCGCATTGCCGTGAGTCATTGGAGATCATTTTGCCGTTCACGTCTCCAAGGGATGAAAGACTTCCACGAAAAAGCGGAAATCCGCTTTTTTTCTCCCAATTTTGAAAATTTCCGACCATGTTCCAAAAACTAAAATTTTTGGGAAGTCCTATTGGAGAAACCCAAGCCGCCCGAACGATAGTCGGATTACCGCGACTTCTGCTATAGAGTGGAAAGGAGTCTAAGCGTTTCGTTTCGACCACCGGTAATTGATTTTTTTTTCTTCGTTTGGCTGATTTTCGGAATTTTAAATATTAGGAACTGCGCTGGAATATGCTAAAATCGCGATTTTTAATCAGACGATTTTAATATCAATCATCGATTTTCGTATTTAACTTATTTAAAACTTATGTGTTGCGACTTTTTTTACGCTGTTTAAAAATCGTACTAGCAATTCCTATTCACTCAATTTAAAAATTCAATATCGCGATCTGTATTCTCGCGAGTTTAAAATCCAACGTCGCGATTCGTATTCACGCATTTTTAAATCCAATATTGCGATTCGTTATCACGCAGTTGTAATATCAGATCTCGTTTTTCGTATTTGTACGCTATTTAAAAATTACTCATTGCGATTCGTATTCACGTGATCTAAAAATTATTCATCGTGATTCTTATTTACGCAATTTAAAAATTCAATATCGCTATTTGTATTTTCGCGTTTTTAAAATCCAACAGCGCTATTCTTATTCACGTGATTTTAAAATTCAAAATCGTGATTCATATTCACGCGATTTTAAAATCCGAAATAGTGATTCATATTGACGCGATTTTAAAATCCAATATCGTGATTTGTGTTTTTTAAATCCAGCTGCGCGATTCATATTCACGTGATTTTATAATCCAAAATCGTGATTCATATTCACGCGATTTTAAAATCCAATATCGTGATTTGTATTTTCGTGTTTTTAAAATCCAACAGCGTGATTCATATTCACATGATTTTATAATCCAAAATCGCGATTCATATTCACGCGATTTTAAAATCCAACCGCACGATTCATATTCACGTGATTTTAAAATCCGATATCGTGATTCATATTCACTTGATTTTAAAATCAAAAATCGCGATTCATGTTCACTCGATTTTAAAATCCAATATCGTGATTCATATTCACGCGATTTTGAAATCCAATATCGCGATTCATATTCACGCGATTTTAAAATCCAAAATCGCGATTCATATTCACGCGATTTTAAAATCCAATATCGTGATTCATATTCACACGATTTTGTAATTCAATATCGCGATTCATATTCACGCGATTTTAAAACCCAAAATCGCAATTCATATTCACGCAATTTTAAAATCCAGTATCACGATTCTAGAAAGAAGTAGAATTAAGTTTTTTCTTGAATTAGTTACTGTAAAGATGTGATATATTTTTCTACAGTTGTTGCATTTAAACAATTACTAAGTGCATTCATAATCACATTTTATGATTGTATATTTAGCTATACAAATTAAAAGAACATAGTCAACTAACTAATCTTGTGAATGCAAGAAAGTACAATCTACTAGTCAATGCCAATAAACTAAAAAGTTTACTTTTATACTTAATAAAGGATGCAAGTCATTTTAGAAAGAAAATTATATTTATATGTGTCTTTTTAAATTGTTTATAATAGTTTTTAAATATTTCTGTTTTGATATAAAAATGTATATATGCTAATTTTTGGCTATTAAGTGCTCCCTAAAATTTTCTTGAAAAATTCCTACCTAAAATATTTCAAAATTTCACTGCACCTCCTGAATTCTATCAAAGAGTGTTTTTTTTTGTGTTATTTGCATTTTCTTAAACTCTCATTATTTAATTACTGAATTTCTCTTTCAATTATTTAAATCTGTAGACCTTCCATTGTAACTGAATAGTTATATATTTTGAGATGAAATTTGAGCTCAAAATAAAATGGGTATTTTCCCTTTTGAATTACTGAAACTAAATAGATATTTCTTTTTAGAAAGTTAACACCATTTTATTTTAAAAAATAGGAAAGTTAAAATTTACTTTGTAAAATTCTGGAACAGATACTATTCATTGGCATAAATGATAAATGCAATATATATGAAAACAACAGAGTCCATAAAACAATTTTGTGGACTCTTATAATCAATCATATGCAGGTTTTTTAAAATCCTAGCAATAGTGAATGTATGTATAATTGTAGTACTCCTAGTATGCTATTAATGGTTTTATGGATCTTTATAATGTTATCAAACTGATTAATAATCATTTTAGCTGAGATAAGCTGAGTGAAAAAAATAATTTTTGCTGAGACAAACTCAGCCAAAAAGAGATTTTAACTGAGACGAAATGCAATTTCTGGTGAGACAATTTGATATTTTGCGAGTAGCATCCCTGCTATATATATTTGCTAAATCAATTATTGATGTAAGGGGTAAAATTTTTGAAAAAGTATGTTTTTTTTTTAATGAAAAGGTATTTTTTTTAATGAATTCTAATAATTAAAAGTATTTATCATATTTGATACCAACTTGACTAAATGGATCATGGTATGTGAAAATTAAGTCATTTAAAAAATTTTAGTCATATTATTGAAAAATTTTTGTTCTTATTTAGGCAACTTTTCATAGTTTTAATGCTTTAGGCTACTGAAAGTAACTATTTTGTAAATTTTTTTTCTGTGGCAACCCTGTGTTAGCTACATTCCTTCACCATCAGTAGTTTTGGTATGTTCTAAGCTCCTCATTTTCTTTTTTTATGGTGTCTGCATTTTGTGAAACTTTCTGTACATGCAAAATGGTGTGTGGACATGTTAAGACATCAGATATCTAATTCTTCCCTAAAAAAAAAAAAAATTAGGTACTTTTCAATTTGCTAAACGCAAGAGAATTCAACTTTTTATTAGAATTTTTTTTAATATCATTTAATTTTTATGTCTTTAAATGGAAAAAAAAATCCGTGGAGGTTTACATTTCTTAGTGACTTTTCATTTGTCCCCAAAAAGCACCAAATTTTATGTGCTCTGTTATTGAATAAAAAAAAATTTAACTATCTCAATTTACTTGAATATCCCTTTTTTTTCTGACAGAGAGAAAAAAAGAAGATAAATTCTGCTTGGTTGCCATAAGAATTTTGAAAAATTCAATGTGGTTTAATATTTTGTATATCATATATACTTCCTATTAAAAAGTAATGCAGTTTCCATGATATCCCAAATTAATATTCATAGATATCCATACCTGCCAACTTTTACGCATTTGGCGTAAAATTTTATTTCTACATTTAAAGTGGTAGTAAAATGTATGCTTTCTATATATTCCTTGCATTTATAAACTTAATTTATAATATTTTTAATTCACCACTATTTTTAAAAAATTTAAGCATCTATATATATATTTCTCTTACACGGCACCAAAAAAAAGCCTCATTACAACACCCCGAATGGCAACGTTAGAAAATCGACCAATGATTGCTGCTAAAAATGTCACATGGCAAATGTCACATGAGGTGGCTCAACATATAGCGCTTTTAAAAACGGAAACAATAACCAGAGTGAGCATTATCAGGTTGTTCAATTCAGATTCATGCCCTAAAAACATGATAATATTTAATTTAAACTCAATTAGGAATTAATTAGGCTGGCCTTCTCCATGACTATAAATAAGTCACAAGGTCAGACTTTTGAGAAAATCAGTTTAGTATTGACTAAACAAGTTTTTAGTCATGGACAACTTTATGTTGGCCTGTCAAGAGTTAAGTCATTTGACAGCCTTTCAGTAATTGCTCCAAGATGCCAAATCTATAATTGTGTTTTCAAAGAAATTCTAAATGCTTAGTGTTAATTTCTTAGAGCTTTGCAGAAAAAAATGTTTTTTGGAAAAAATTTAATTGAAACTTCTATTGGCAGTAGGCAAGGGGAACTGCCAAAATCAAAACTCCCCGATTAGAAATGCAGCATGGCGACCTCCACGTGGTATTTCTCGGGTAATGCTAACAGCCATGCATTTTAATTTATTGTATGTAAAACATCCTTATTTTGTTCTAAAATGTTATGTACTTTATCACAAATGTTAATTAATATAAAAATTGATTTCAATAATGCTGATCACCAAAAAATATTTCATTTGGCGATAAAACAAATTTTTGTGTTCTTGAAAATGAAAGACTTTTTGAGGGTTATTATCTCACAAGGAAAAGTTAGGGTTTAAAGTTTATATTTTTAAATAATAAAATTTTTTTCTAAAACTTTCAGAATTTCTAGCATTAACTAATTTATTATACACATTTAGTTGAATTTAGGTGAGTAACTGCAATATTTGATAATTTATTTTGCTAATATGTTTCTCATTTAGCTAATGTTTTGATTTTTTCACCATGTACAATCTAAATAGCTAATATACTTTTTTAAAAGCCAATAAGAACATTGATAGAATTCTTCTACATAAGTACAATACTATGTCTTTGATGATAAAATTCTATATCTTTGATGATAATATGCTATGTCTTTGTGCTAGAACATTGTGTTCATTGGCGAGCGAGCGCAGCGAGCCATGGTTCACAGCGTGAACCACATAGGATTGCGTAGCAATTCTCGGGGGTTGGCAAGCGTTAGCGAGCAGGGGCGGAGTCTCCTAGTATACAATAATATGTAATACTGTTCTAGTAATCCGCATAAGCTTGTTCATGTTTCTGCCTAAAATTGTAATTTACATTTTATTTTACTGCCACTGGGGAATATCATCCTTGAAAGGATTAAAAGTTGGCAGGTATGGATATCCTTTGAAAAAAAATTTTTAATTACTCTAAAAAGTTATTTAAAATATATCTTTAACTCATTAAAACTATATAATCTATATTTAACACATTAAAAATATATATCTTTCACACACTTAAATTACATACATGATTATTTAACTAATGTAAAAAATAAATCCTTAGCATTGTTTTGTGATTTTAAACTTATTTTATATTAATTATCAGAAATGCATTTAAAACAAAATAAAACTAATTTAATAAACCTTTTTATGTGTAGATTTTTATTCTTCACTAACAAGCAGATTTAAAAATAAATATTATTTTCATGTTGAAGGCAGCTGTTGCATATATCTGAGTAGGATATATACATAAAGAAAACATAACATAAAGTCTAATTAAATAAAGAATGTTAAATTTTTAATTATTTATTAACTTGTGTGGTTTTATGTATTTCATTCTTAAAAATTGTAGTTAAAAATAATTCCTTTTGTATTTTATAAGTCTATTTGAAGTTGTTCCATATAATTAATAAATTATTCTCAATTTATTTCGCCTGAATATTTTTTTCTTGCTTTTTTTTCCTTTAATTTCTTCAAACATAGTTATCTCTTATAAAGTATTTAATTGATTAAATAAAAGCACCAGTTGCTTATTATTTGATGAAGAAATTATTTGAAATAAAAATAGTTAATCAGATAGCACATTTTTTTATTGTCCTTTGTTTTGATTATTTTTATCTCTTTTATTCCTAAATATATTAATTTAATTTTTAAGAATAAAGTATTCTTTTCCCTACAAAAATAAAGTAAATATTTATCATTTGGATTGGACCTGTAAATTATTTTACAGTTCATTAAAGCTTCTTTGTCTCTAAAGAATTGTTCAATACATTTATATGTTCTAAAAAGTATCCTTTTTTCTCTCCATTAAATGAAATAAAGATTTCTAGGTTTAAATTTTAAGTCACTCAACTACACCTTCTATTTTTTTTCCTAAAAAAGAAATTAATCTATTTTTTTAGACAATTTATGCTTTTGAAAGTGAACAAAAATATACAAATGATTTACCTTTTAAAAAAATTATTAATAACATCAACAACAAAAACATCTTTAAACCGAGTGATTTTTAATGATAATAATCATCTTGGAGGTTGACAATATTAGAGGTGGCAATATGTTTTAAAAATGATTTGATCCTTGATTAAGGTAAAAAAAGCATTTTGACCCTTCTTTAGTAAAACAAACACAGGAGTACATAATGTTCAAGTTTTATTTATTAAATGGTTTGTATTCTAGATAAAAACCTTCAATGTACAGTTTGCATGGAAGATTTCAAATTAGATGAACCAGTTAGAAGGTTATCCTGTGATCATCATTTCCACAATGAATGTATAATTCCTTGGTTAGAATTGGTAAGTGTACTTACAGTAATGAAAAGCTGTGTATGTTTATTTTTGTCAATCGGTGCACTTTTTATGTTTGTTTGTTATTGAACCAACATTATTTGTTTCTTGGGTACTGATAATCTGAAAAGTTTTTTAAAATTGATTAATTTGATTTTAATTTTATCAAAATCAAATACGACAATTGTTAATTCTGGCAGCACAGCTTATCTTTTTTAAAGTATCATTCAGTAAAATTGTATTTTGAGTATTCTTTATGTAAAAGTAAAAAAATATTAATTTTCATTCTTTAAGAAGAAAAAAACATTGATCTGTAGCGTAATTAAAAAAAGTAATTAAAAATTACTGAGTAATTAAAAAATTTCTGAAATTTAAAAAAAAAAAAATAATAATGTGAACAACTTTTTATGAGATCCTCATTATACTCGAAATAAAAATTCAAATCTCTGATGCACTTTAGATCTTTCCTTTTTAATTTACTTTTTCTATTTTGTTCATTTCATATTTGCATCAGGTTTGGTTTTTAACGTAATAATTGTAAAGTTGTGTAGCAATGATTTTAATTTATGTTGATGACTCAGCCATGATGACTCAGCAGTTAAGGCACTGAGCTGTTAATGTTGAAGACTAAACATATTTAAAATCTAATATTAATTAGTTATGGCATATGTACATATTCAAAATATTTCTTAGACTTAGAGGTTGGGGAGCTCCAAAGAGCAGGGCACATCAACCAGAGGTCTATTGTACCCAAACCCTATATCATGATTAGCAAGAAAGCCCTGTAGCTGAAATGAAATTCAACAAACACCTTACAGGAACATCCTGCAATTCCCAGGTTTTAATGCAATACTGCCCCAAATGCTCAAATCTTAGAGCAGAATAGACCTCACAATCACAAAGTATATGTCGTGATGTCTCTTCTTCAAGATGAGAACTTCGACAAAGAGAATTTAAAATATTTCTTAGAAAAGTTTTTTTTTTTGTCAAAAATCTAATAAAACTGTAGCTTTTGATAAAAAGCCAAAATGAATTCATCTTTTTGTTTAAAAAAAATCCTTTTTTTCTTCTAATTTAGAACACTAGTACTAGTTCTTTGGCCCTAGTTCTAGGACTAGTACTAATGGCATGTTAAAAGTGATATTTTTTTATTTACATTTATTTTTTGTTAACTTGTTTTTATTAGAGATTAATGTTTTATGTAAAATTAACTGTTGTTCAAATTTACAGCATGGTACATGTCCTATTTGTCGAAAACTGCTTAATGATGGCTCCAGTCAAGATAATGCCTTTCAGTCTACAAGTCAAACCTCGCAAAATGGTCCTGATGTGATATCTCTGCCCGGACCTAGTGCGTCACAGCAAGCCAGTAGTAATTCACTTTCAGACTCGGATATTTCAAGAAGAAGTTTCAACTTTAATCCTCTAGATTCTTCAATTTATGATTTTAATGAAGAATTTGATTAGCTGTAACATAAGACTTATAAATTTCTTTTCCTTGTACATATGAGGTAGATAATTTCACTATAGACAGTTGAAGATTGCATTGCCTTTATTTTACTTTTAAAAAGAGACTTATCTTTTCTCCTCCTGTATCTACAGAACTGCAAAAAAAAAAATTTTGAACCCCAGAAAAAAATTCCGACTCATAAGTGGAAACCAAGCTAAGGTCAGTGTAAATCTATGCATTCGCTCAATCATGTGGTCAATCCTGCTCTGTTGTTGAGGACGTTTTTTATTTAAATTTGTTCTGAAGTGTTTAAGTGTAGAAGTAAACAAGTTATTTTGCCAAAACTGAATTTTTTTTCTGTGTTTCTTTGTATTTTTAATAATGAATTGATTTCCTTTTTAATCTTTGCATGCTTCAAAGATAAGTTGAAGCAATAGCATGTTACAAATTATAAAACAAATCATGCAATATTTGTGATGAGCTAATTTATTTGAATGATGTATCAAATGATTGAATCAATGTAAAAAAAGAATAAAAGACGCTACTTATTTTTCTCCACTCTTTAATCTTAGTTATGAATTGCAGCAGCTATCCATTGCTTCGTTGCCTTGCAGAGTACTAAATTGTCTCTTAATTTTTGTTACATTTTTTTAAAAAAAATAATTAATACCGTATATCCCGGTATATAAGTTGACCCCTTATTTTTTATTGCAAGATATCAAATTTCTGATTTGTCTGGTGTATAAGTCCATCACTGAAAGAAGAAAAAACAATTATTTTGTCTACAAAGTTATCTCAAGTTAAAAATATTTCACATCAAAAATTCTCAAAATCAGGAAATTTCCTAGCTGTTTTTATAGACTTCATGTGTCACTAGACATATAGAAAAATTTGGATTAAAATGCTATTGTAAAATCTTCTAAAAAGTGTTTTAAAGTTCGAATTGCTTGGATGGAGGTGAAGATTTTTTGTAGGATTCATTGTAGTGTAGGATCAGTGAATCCAACGCAGATGTTCTGGAATTTTTAAATTAGTACCTTTATGATATATTTTACAAGTTTTCATTGATATACTTTTTGAAACACTCTTGAATAAATTATCTTAACTTCTTATTAATTTTTCTGACCTTAACTTAAAGCTTTATTTCTAAAAAAAACTTTTTTTGTGTAAAGAGCAGTAATACAAAATTAATTCCATATAATATAGTTAATGGTTTTTAGAAAGGGTAAATTAATACATAGTTATTCATATTTATCTCATTTTTTCCAATGCATCGACATTTTATGATTGACGAAAAGCGACTTTATTACCGGTGTATAAGTCAAACCCTTGATTTCTGTACAGTTTTAGGTAAACTAAAAATAGACAGATGCACCAGGATATACTGTCAGTACTTGTGTTCAGATAACATCAATTTTAGCAGAATTTTTTACGTGTACTCAATAGTACTTATTGTAGCAGTACAAGACTTAGAGGTTGGGCAGCTACGAGGAGCAAGGCTCATCGACCAGAGATCTTTTGTACCCAAATCCTAGATCATGACTATCAAAAAAGCCCTATAGGTAAAACAATGTTTAGCAAACATCTGACCGGCCTTAACGCAATGTTGCCCGGATACTCAAATCTTTGAGCTGAAAAGACTTCACATTCAAAAAGAATTATGTCCTCAAGATGACAACCAAGACAAAGAGGATCACTTACAAAACCCATCATGTAGAGGTGTCTCTTGCAGGTAGAATAACCTATGAGATGATTAATATTCTTCCTCAAGCCATTCCTGTTAAGCTTGAGAAGTTCTTTTTGATGCACACTATGACAGTCATGATTTAATTCTTATGCTTGTCTCTGAATGTCCGAGTTGTGCATTGGGCGTCGGCAATCTTGCTGTTGAGCTTAAATATTTAAAAGCCCTAAAGGATGTGGGGAAGAATCCCAAAGCTGGTTTGGAGCCAAAAAAATGGCATAGGAGCTGATTCATCAACCAGCTAGCTCATTACCAGGAATACCCAGGCATTCAGCTTAGGTATACCATGTTATTTGAAGAAAGATCACAAAGGGCTGAAAAGCACTCTCCAATTAAAACTAGGCGAATTTACACCTTGTTAGTGACAAATGAGCAGCCAGACTGTTGGAACAGATGTGAATAATTATATTTAGATACCCCTGTCTAGGCACACCTTGCAGCAAAACATATTACTTTAGACTTCAGCCTGAAAAACAGTTACCATTATTGGAACAGTAAATACCTGCCCCTGATTTACAACCAAAGCTTCATCCATCAGTGTACCATACCAGACAATTGTCTCATAGCCACGGAAGAGATTTGAGCCATGCATCTCTGAGAGGAAAATGGATCTTGAAAGGTTTATGAAAAGCATATCTTTGTGACGTATAATCGCTAGGCATGATAAAAAAAAGAAAGATCAGTCACCTGGTATGCGAGTTGACCCCATGACAAGTGCCTAGAATATTCGTTTCATAATCCAAGGTGCATAAAGCATTTTATGCATGTCAGAGCTTCAATGCGCTAAGAAGCTCATGTAAGCTCGCAAGTGCAGTCGTAAAAATGGTTCAAGAACAGCCTGACAAAGTTAAGCAGACTATTCTTTGCAGTCAGAAGAGATGATTGTGCTCCGGAAAAAATCTGGATTTTTCGCTGACCGCAATTTGGAAATCCAAGAACCGAAAGTTTTAAAAAATTTATTTATCACATTTGTGTATGAAAATTCTTGTATATTTTATTTAAAAATATTTGAACTAGAATTTATACTTGGCATTTCATTTGTAAATATTTTTTCTGGTAGAATAAACAATGTGATTAGAGATAAACGTTTCATTTAACCACTGTTCACATACTTTAAGAGGGACAGCTTTAGCTTCTCCATGAAGAGTGTGAAAGATATTGTGTGTGTGTTGCAAAGGAAGGGGCAAGATATCAGCTCCTAGTTTTTTTTTTCCTGCTTTAAAAGATGCAAAGAAATTCGAGTAATCGAGAATAATTAACATGAAATTGAAGATAAAAGGGTCGGGACCTCATAAAAAAATCGAGTTATAGTAATATTCGAGTTATCGTACTTCGAGTTATAGCGAATTGACTGTACTTGTTTCAAAACATCTTTTAACTACTCCAGAAAGGTTAAGTTGCTGTTCCATTCATTTATTTTATTAACTTACTAATATTATATTTTATTAACCTTGTAAATATAATATTTTATGAACTAAATTAAAAATAATTTGTCATATTATTACTAAATTACTTGTTATTACTATGTTAAAAACAATATCCGCGCACCTGGAAAGTCATGAATTTCGATATTGAACAAATTTTGTCATGAAATGTCATGATTTTAACTATTTTTTTAAAAGAAGTCATGGTTTTAGGTCACCGAAAAATATAATTATTAAAATGGAATCTACCCCCTCCCCCCATTTCAAGGTGTTCGGAATATCTGAATTTGTAATAAAATCCCCACTCACAGTCTGTCATATTTGATTAAAATGTTTTTATCGTGTTCTTTAAAAATTATGGTGTTCTTTCAAAAAATGAATTTCTAGAGTGAATTATCTTTTAAACTTCTGAGAATTCAGAATTTTTGTTGTTATTTATTTTTTTTCTTTTATCAATTTAAAATTCTAGCTGAAGCAAGCCAGTCATTGGCAAATTTTTTTAATTCCGAAATGAGAACAGGAAAATCGGGAGCATTTCTTTCCTTTCCGATGAACAAGAAAAGTATCTTCAGAATATAATTCTGCTGGGAAAAGGAAAGAAAAAAAAATTATTTGCTTTCTTATTTTTTTCAGCTATTTTATTTCTTCAACTCTTCCTTTACTCTGTTTTTTAAATTTAATATCTGTAAATATGAAGAGGCAGAGTATAACAGTTTTGGTTTTACGTATCATTTAAATTAATGTTAATATAGTGCTATTGATGTTTTTGTCGAAGAAAATAGTAACTTTATTAAGTCATGAATTTAAAAATCCAAAATGTAGCAGATACCCTGTAAAGATAAACTTACTGAATTCCTCAACAAAAAAAAAAAAACCTTTTATGAAAATAGCCACATTTATTTCACAAATGGCAAATACAAGCACAAACTTCAAAATAAATTACAAAGCATGTAACTTGGGAGTAAGTTTACAATGAAAACATGTAAATAAGAACCACTCTAAAAGAATGAATTAAGCAAAAGTCACCTATTTAGTTTCACTACCTTTTTAAGGGCGGATCGAGGTTTATTCCTTCAATAGGGAAATAGTGTAGTGGCATTTTTATTGTATAATATGCTGTATTAATATTCAAGTCAAATTCCCCTTATTCGTAGATCCATTCCTTTTCTGTATCATTTACTCATTTGAGTTTTTATAGATATACACAGAAACAATTTACATGGATTATTGTTGACTTGTATTGAACATATATATACTTACAGCAATACACGAAAACTTATTTTAAAATCATAGCAACAAACTCAATGTTTGTAACATCTAAAAATGTCTTTTCACCTTATCCTGGGGGGGGGGATAAATTTCCCCTCTCATTTTAATGAAAAAATTTTATATAATGCAAAACTTCAATCAGCAAAAGTTTACATTTTACAGTCTTTTATTCAAACAGCTACCGGTGTAAAATTAATCTAAATTTTTTAAAAGATTAAACTTTAAACTGATAAAATTAAATTTTCCTTCTTCAAATTATATTTCAATTACAAAATGTGTTTTAAAACTTAACAGTAATTCAAAAAGACAATAATATATTTGTCATTTTCAATATTGGTTATCATCACATTTTTTTTTTAACTCTTAATATTAACAATATTTATTATGTATTTCACATTGTAGATTACTACATTACAACATCCATTATAAACATTTTTGAAACAGTTCACAACACATGCATATGTTTTACCATTTATAACAGGATTTTATATTTATTTTTATAACAGTACTTTTTTGTCTTATGAAACACGTGAATACAATACATACTTTTAACAATTAAACAGTAAATACATCTATTATTGATGATTGATTTTAGATTAGCACCACAAATGCACCAACAAAAATTATTGAATAAAAATAATATAATAAAAGGCTGCTCCTATTATTTTTCAACCAGAAAAAAAATGTATGTAAACACAGATTTTTCAAAACAATATTTTTGAACCTCTTATACAAATATCACACTTATCAAAAGGTGGGAACAGAAAAGCTAACTAGAATTAATTTGGAATTTGAATGATACTTACATTGAATGCACTATATAATCAATGCATGTACTAAATCTCTATTATTATTTTTTTTTTAATTAACACAATAGTAACTTTTTTGCATTGAATTAATTTCGCATATTTTCTTAAACAATAAATTTATTGATGTTCCGATAGTTATTCGATTGGGCTCATTCACCATTTCATTTGTCAGAATTTGGCATTTTAATGCAAAAATACTTTATAATATTTCCAAAATTGTTTTAAGAATGGGAAAATAAGTTAACCAATTTTCTTTCTAAATAATAGCACTGTTTAATTTGTTACTTTTGGCATACATCAAAACATAATTTTTTTAAAAAAAATTATTTTGTGCAAGAAAATATAACTTATCCAGTGCTACCGTTTGTTAAGGCTATTGTAAAGTAATCGTCAAATTGAAATGTATTTTTAAAAATCTGGAAACTATTTTTAAAAAAAATTTTTTTTTTAGACTCAGTTAACAGCATGAGTATACAGAATGGGGCCCGTTACATTAAAATACATTTTTTAAGCCATTTATGGAAAACTTTCGAAGTAATTTTAATTGCTGTCACTAAACAGGGTTATGAACTTACTCCAGAAATTTTACAATTAAATTAATTTATAATGTTTTCAGAGGCTAAAGTTTAGACCTGTCTTGTATTCCCACCTTTTCACAACTACGCAAATAGCTGGTAAGCCACAATTACCATTCAATATTAAAATTTTTGAACTCATTTCTGTTATATATTGGGGTACAATGGTCAAGTTTTTATTGTCACCATTTTTTCTTAGTAGCGGGACTAGCTTTAAAAGGTTTCAGTATAATATTTCCTTTTCCAAATAAAGTATTTTGAAATATTTTGTACTCTCATCAAAATATTTTGCTTAACTGTAGAATATATTAGACATTCTTTTTATATTTCTTTCTATCATAATCGCTTATAACTCTTCAAATCACTATAGATATAATTATACCAAGATTTACTGCAAATATATAATATTACAAAAAATGAAATAAGCATGTGACATGAATATGACTTCCAATAAGTAATTAATGCTTTTAACTCTAAACCTTTATAATCTTTCAGTTACATCTTTCTCTTGGAAGTATATTATTTACAATTTTCATGGATTCAATGCATGATATACAATTACTCCGCTAATTTGCATCATTGCTTAATTTAGCACTTTTTACAATTCTATTTATTATCAAGTTGTTATTTTGTTATGAATTTTAACTAATCTATGAGCTATATTCATAATTATTTTTTTTTATCCTGTGATATTACAATTTTAATTTTTGTCACTAGGAATTAGGTTATAAAAATTTAGAAACTCTTATGTTACGTAACTATCAGGATTAATAAAAATTTTTGTGCCCATTGCACTGATATAATATTTTCATAAGTTTATTTACAATTTTTTTTTATCCTTTATTATAACAATTTTGATTTTATTATTGAAATTAGAATAAAAAAATGATGAAAATTCTGTTTGATTATTCAGTTACTACAATTAAAAAAACTGTTTGTACTGATTTAATATTTTTAAAACTAACAAAAAAGCATTTATTTTAATTTCTTAACAAAATATTTCGAAAAAAAATCTTCTATATTTTTTTTCTATTTGTTATAATAAATATTTAAAAATTCTGGCAACTTTTTGTTTTGTGATAAAAAGCTCTTTTAAATATTCAAAACTAATGCTATATATATCATGGCCTATATTTGTGACTATAAACACTTTAAAAAATAATTACTTTAAATGTAGATTTGTTAAAGATGTCTCTAATTTATAATCTAATTGTGTAATTCTAATATTTCATTTGCTGAAAAAGATTCTTATAAGAAATATATTAATGTTTTTGATTAATTTTTTTAATTTATGAACTGGGCGGTAGGAAAGTGTAAAGTAGGTAAAAATGACACTGCTCTTTGTGTTTAAATATAAAAACTATTATAAATCAGTGTTTCTTAGTTATTTAGTTTGAGATCAGTTTCTTTTAATCCAGAGGTTTCTAACTGGCAGCTCTATGGCAAAATTGAACATTAGCAATGGCGCTCCTCAGAGGGTCAGAGACAAGCTAAAGAATTGAATCTTACTGTCGTTTACGTCAAAAAGAGCTTCTTAAGCTAAACAGGGACAGTTTGAGGACACTGCACCCTCAGGAGACACCTATATGTAATGAGTATTGAATCTGATTCTCTTTGTCGAGGTTGTCATCTTGAGGAGGAGGCTTTGTAAATGTGAGGTCTAGTCTGCTGAAAGATTTGAGCATTTAGAGCAACATTGCATTAAGGTCCGTGAATTGCTAGATGTTCCTGTCAGGTGTTTGCTGGCTTTCTTGTTAATCAAGATTTAAGGTTTGAGTACAATAGACCTCTTGTCGATGTGCTGTGCTCTTTGGAGCTGCCCAATTTCTAAGTCTAACTGGCAGCTCGGGGGGTATTGTATATTTTTGTGGCCTAAGAACCAATATGTATTTTTTAGACTGGAAATTTACATTGGTTTTTGTGGTTATGTACTTACATGAAAGTGTGTGATTTTCTGCATCGAAATTTATCAAGAACTACAATAGAAGACACCCCACAAACTTTTCTCTGTTGTGTTTCCTGAGCAGAGTAACACCGTAGGCACCTGTTCTGAGATATTTGGCTCCTCTGGCGTTCTTCAGTTCAAAACATTTTGCAATCTTTTATGTAAGTTACCTTTCCCATTTAGTATTTTTTTTTCTTAAAGTTTCATGAAAATTTTAAGTAACAGAATACTTGCTATCAGAATAAAATTATAATTGTCTGGAATTGTTTTAACACTTATGTGTCCCATCAGATGATTAAAGTACACTGTTTGGCTAAATAGATCCCATTTTAACATTAGTCTTTTGAACTTCCCTCCTTCTATTTCGATGATTGGCAACACTTGTAAAATTGTCATGATGGCACAGCTTAGAAAAAATCCGATGTTTGTTGAGATTATGTGCATTATTTTGTGTGGAAAATAACTGAAATAGAGCTAAGTAAAAGTGAGTAATATAACTAATATCCTTTTACGTTGTTTTGAATCATTATATGCAGGATTTTAAAAGTTTATCATTTTTTTATCTGTTAACATTGGATACTGGTGGTACAGAATATGTCCCACTCAAAAATACTAATGGAACATCTATGTCCCACTGCAAGAGGTCAGTCCAGATTTTTTTTTTTTTTAAATCTTTGTAATATTTTTTTTCCAATGCCCACCTGGAGAATGACTTGCGTCATACAGGCATCTGAAGTGCCTTGCCCGAGATTCGAACCCAGAACCTTTCTGATGCAAGGGCAGTTCTTTGTAATCTTATCAATGGTAAAAAAACGTTTCCCAAAAGAAAAACTTTCGCTATAAAAAAAAATTAGAAATTAGTCTTGGAGGGGTTAATATGCGTGTTAAAATGTCCATTTCTTTTTTGATTCATTATTCAATACCTGTATTTGTTTAATTTGAAAGTTGGCCATTTCTGATCAAATTTTGTAAAACTCCTCTAGTAAATTTCCTGGCTAATCAGTTTAGTGTAACAACTGGTGTTTTTGCTTGAATTCCTCAGATGCTTTACAAGTTAGAAACCCCTGTTTTTATCATATCTTTTCTTGAGCAGTGAATAAAAAATAGTCATTTATATTATAAATTAGGCACTATTTCCATAAATACTGATAACTATTTCAAAGATTGTTACTTAAACAATTTCAGTTACTATTGTAAAGAAGTAATTTTATTATAACTATGATTTATAAAATAATTTTATGATAATATTTAGAACTATGTTTCCTCGATTTAAAGATCGATGCTTAATTTAAAAACTGAATTTATGTGGAAGGAAGGAAATATTTTTTAACTTAAAATTGTCTGTGTCTTTGAGTGATTAGAGTCTATACTATTTGCATAGACTCTAATTTTTGATGAAATCTATTTGTTGTCTTACTTTATACTAAAGTTTAATTTAGATTTTTCTTTAAGAGTAAGAAATCTAAAGCAATAGATTATTAAAAAATTACAAAATATTTTATATTTTAGTTTCTTAATTTGATGTATTCCACCAAGAAACACTGATATAAACTATCTAAATAAACACGTTTATTTTCGTATTAACATGTAACTGTCTAAAACAAGTTTTGATTTTAAAAATTTCTGGAAAAAAAATTGGCGATTTCTTCATATTACCTTTTCAGTTGATATCCTAACTGCATCGTTAAATGCCATAGCAATGAAATTTTTTTTCTTTCAATAACTGTTTTGTGCAGTAGGATTCATTTTAAATTACATTTTTATGATTTTTAAAAAATTTCAATTAATAATCTTTAAATTATCTTTACATTTTATTCAAATTCTCACCCTAAAGGCGACATCTAGTTTACATTTCAAAATTTAAAGAGTATCCTATCTCGTTATTACCTAGCAAAATCTCTGCTCTTTCTATAGCATAGTCATTAAAATACTTTTGAGTGCATATGAATGGTGTAAATAAATTATTTAACCAAATCTATAGCCTAAATACAATAAAACCTTTTACTTTGAAATGCATGCCTTTTTCAGAAATTATTTCTCAATTCTCACACTTTCGTAATTATTTATCAAAACTCTGCATGATGTCCTAAATGAAAGACTTGAGGTTAGAATTGCTTCAAGTAGTGATTTTCAAAATTAATTAAATAACAAGCTTTTTAGTGCCTCAACCTTGTTATTTAACCTTTTCATTACTTCGGTACACATATGTATGGACCTTCACTTTTTAGTTTCTAAAAACAAGCTATAATAAAATTTATAGTTTTACCCTCCCATTATGACATTTGTATACATATATTATTGAGATTTTACTATTTTCTGACTTCCTAGTATGCATTTAATGACCTAATCTCAAATCATTTGCACTGTGCAACTAAATTTTTCCCCCTTAAAAACATAAGTTGTATTACTTATTCCTGATATATAGATTAATGACTCAAATCAAATATGGGACGGAGGGTTAGATTCATTTATTATGTTTCCCTGTTTGGTTACTGGTAGTTGCTACCCGTTAATTACTGATAGTAATTACCGGTAGCTACTATCACCATTTTGCTTTCTGATCTGAATTGTGTTTACGTGCATGCTCTAGTTTTATTATGAGATCATACTAAAAATAATTCCCGGATCTTCACCTATAACCCATTATTGAAGCTCTAGTCGTTAGCAGACAATGCAATTCCTTTAGTACCATTGAAAGAGTATCAATATTCTCTTCTCCATTGCTATATCTCTTTATTTCATTGTCGAATTTTTTTCTCACCCATATTATTGTTTTTCGTTTCTTGCACAAAGTTCATCTAAAACTGTGTAGTTAACTATAGTATGAATAAAATAAACGTGAATGCACATCTTGCCCAAATGTTCTGAGGACCCCTTTATTTATTGCATATTGTTTTTTGCCGTTCTTTCATCTGTAAAAGACGGAGCAATCTTCAGGTTGCATTTTATATTGTTATGCAAAAACTATAAGGCTTAAAACCTTGATTATGATGGTGTAGGAAAATCGACAGAAAGCGTGATGGAGAAGAAGAAAAATTAAGGTTCGACTATTAGTTCCGAAATTTTTTATAACCATCGTTGAACAGCCGACCCTGTGTTTTGGGTTTACGACTAGCAATGTTCAACTCCAGAAGACATGGGAACTCCTGGTTCAAGTATTTGGAGAAATGTAAGGACTTTTTTGATGAACTAATTCGCATTTCCCTTACATGAAGAGGAAAGCCTGCCTGCAAGGGGAGTCTTAAAAGCCGTGATCCATCTACCACTGAGGATATTTTACGTCAAAACTGATCAGAGCAAGATCGAATCCCACCGACGAGCCATCGCTGGGATTCGAACCCGGTTATCCTCATTGGAAGGCGAATGCTTTATTCCTTGAGCCATCTCGGCTCTAGTTCTAGAATTATCAATGTTTAAACTTTGTAAGTTAAAAAATACCATACATGCCGCTTTGTAGCCCTTAGAAATGCAACTACAGAGTTGAAATTTTACTCGCTTCAAAGGTGCATTTTTATTTATGAACTTCACTCAATTTTTTTTTCTTTTGAAATTCGACTTTGTTTGAAAGATAGCTTTTGAAAAAAAACTGAAGTAAAGCTTTTAAAAATTAGTTGAACCTTGATGGTGTAATGAGGAATAATTAGCATGAAATTCAACAATAATAATAATAAATAGAAAGGAGAAATAAATATTTATTAAAAAGAAGTTTTGTTTATAATTGAATTATCGCCAGTGGGCTGTATATATTCAGCACATTAATTTAGAGATTCCGGTTTCTAGTGCTGTACAATGTCGTGTGCATGTTTAAATCTTGTTATCAAGATTTTCAAAGTTTTTTTCTAGTAGTAAACATCTTAGATTTCAATTTTGGAAGAAGAAAAAAATTCCTTTCTGTATAAAGAAACTAGTTGTCTTATTAGGTAATTCATCCGTTATCAAGTCTTTCATTTTAAGATATCATACAAAGATACCTAGAATACTTTACTAACTGAATCACCATACATCACACAAGTTTAAAAGGAAATTGTTGTAGGACCATAAGGAGGACTTTAGGTCAAAGCTCAGTCTTGGCACATGGGCGGATTCACATATCCAAGCAAATTAAACTCCAACAGAACAGATATGACAAGAAACACTCCATAGACGGTAAGTAAAACTATCCCGAGCCTGCGGGTAAGTTGCCATTGACTTAAAAATATTCCTCCAATCTGTATTGAAAAGAGAGAGATTATCATAATTACATTCATAATGAAACTACATTTGTCTGGAAAAAATATAAGAATCGGTAATTAGTATGTGATGAATCGAAAAAAATCTCAGCTTTCCTAAAATCAGGGCTGATTGTGCTCCGGAAAAAATCCGGATTTTTCGCTAACTGTGATCCGGAGATTGAAGGTTCAGACATTTAAAAAAATCATTGATCACAGAAGTTTCCGGAAATCAAATTTTCAAAGGTGGAAGTTAAAAACTCAGTTTAATTTATTTGTTTGTAAGGGAGAGCCAGAGAGATATTTTATAAGCTTATATGCATGATTAATATTCATTTTTTATCAGTAAATAGTTGTTATAATCATAAACTCAAGAAAGAAAGACATATTTGTAAATTTTAATTACTTCTCCAGGTCATCATAGGAATGTGTAAAATTTTAAATATATTTTAAGTAAACTAAGAAATATTGATAAAAAGGGGGAAACAAAAAACCTTGTTTAAATTTTTTCAATTTAAGCTTCTTTTTTTTTAACTCAAGAAATTTTCCGGAATTTTGGCTTGGGCTCACAATCACCCCTGCTAAAATGTAGTTGTTTTAGTAAATATTAGTTCTTTTGATTTTTACTGAAATTAACAAGTTGAATGCCATGGGGGTCACCGGTGACGCCAAGATTATTAGAAACACATAATTCGAGTAAATTTTTAATGCTTTTAATTTTTTTAATATTATTCTCGTTACTAAAATGGTCTGAAGAAATTAATGCAATACATGCTGGGAAAATCATTTTGGCCAGACAGGTAAGACATGTAAAATTAGCGTGGAATTCAACGTGTTAATAACAAGTTCGTCCTTTGTAATGTCTCATCAAATTTCCATTGCAGAGATTGCTTAAAATATTTCCCGGTAAAGATAACTGGAAATATCACCATCGAAAAAAAAAATTCTCCACAGCAAAGTTTTTTTCTTTTTTGATATTGTCATGCTTAAGCATGATTATAACTCACTTCCTGTTTCCTCTATCTAGCATAAATAAGGGCAATTATCTGAGGGTGATTTTGTTCGCTTTAGTTGTATCTGGAATTGATGACATATATGCCTAATTTTGCTTCTTTCAGAAATAATTTTCCCAAATGGTAGTGAAATAAAAATTGTAAGCAGAAGTATTTTTACATTTTATGGAAACTTAAACACATTATTGTATGAGCATTATGCATTTATCAGTATGCTTAATTTATATGTAGTAGCAGTGAAAATCATTCTGAATTAAAGTTTTAAATTCAAATAAAATAAAAAAGCGTAAATTTTGCTATCACTTTAATTGTAATAATAAAATCTTGGAGATCCTAAAGAATTGACAGCTATGCAACAGAGAAATGAAGCCCTCTAACACATTTAAAATAAAGTATAAAAGCTAAGGTATTAAATAAAATAAAGCATTCATACAACAGCCGCGTTGTGGGATTATGGGAGTTAAAGCTTTACAATTTTATGATCTACGGCAGTGTTTCCCAAACTTATAACTTTGGTGTACCCTTTCTAAATTTTTCGCAACGCTGTGTACCACTAATAAAAAAAATCTATGTATTTTTTACTATAGAAAAATTGCACTAAAGTTAAAAATCACAACTGGCTGTTGACACCACTCATTATTAACTGTTAACTCTGCAAAAAATAGCCAATAGAAAAATACGTAATGGTAAATTTTTATGTCTAGCTTTGTTTTTAAATTAAAAAATTTGAAATTTTCGTTTCTTGCAAGATATTTCGCATAAGAACGCGTATCCCCTCGAAACTGTTCCCATACCCCTGGGGGTACGCGTACCACACTTTGGGAAACACTGACCTACGGCATGCATTGACGTGGTCAATATTGCATACAGACCGCCTCTACTTCCCAGACAAGCTAGTACTCATCGATTTGAAGCTAGTTTTAAGTCGCCACGGAACATAGAACACCAGTATTTCACAATGACTGACAGCTCAGTACAGACAGTTAACCAAACAGTTTCAAGTGTGGTGAGCAGGGGGAAGAACCTCTTATAGTTTTACTAGATATGAAGGTAGATTGCGTTTGACCAATTGTAGATTTCAATTTTTTCAAATGCCCAAGGATTCTTATAGTTTCAGAGGACTTTATTTAAAAATAAATATACTGCAAACAAAGATGTTTGATACGTAAAAAGATACACATACTCATCAAGCTATTAGTCACTCGGAACACAGCCCAATGGTAAACCATGTTCCATACATTTATTTCATAGAATGTGGTAAACCAGTTGTATACATTTCTTAGAACAAGACCACAATTAATGTCTGAGGTGTATCCCTGCAGTAATGTAGGAAATGAGGGGAAATAAACTTTAGTTGGTATTGTGGGTTCATAATTTTTTTCTTCTTCAAATATCAACAGCACTGCAGGACCACAAATATTGCTGCTTTGACGAGGAATTAAACCGATACGAGGATTAATAAAAACATGCTATTGATTACACATGAGTATGAACAGCATATTTTTATCAATTCCTCGTCGACCTCGTATTGCATGAGCACAACTGGTTTACCATTAGGATGAGTACGGGGTGACCAAATTGAACATTTGTCGTTCTATCATCAGCAATCTTTGTGCGTAGTATACTTAAAATAAAAGGGTAATTCTTCTTAACTGAATGAATCATTTAGGCTATTCCTGTACATTTATCTAAATTTAAGTGCTTAAATTAAGAATCTTTTTAATTCTCTTGTAAAATGTCTAAATACACAATAAAGTTTAGATGTGTCTCAGCTACCTGGATAGAATGAGTTTAAATAAAAAAATTCCCTTTTTATAAAATGTCTAACTTTTTTTTAATTAAAATATTATGATAACGAAATATATTTACCGTTATGATAATTGTTAGAAATAACAGTATTACGGAATAAACCATTCCTCTGCTGTTGATCACTGCCTGGAATCAGAAAGAAAGAAAATTTCTAAGAAAGAAGCATGAAGCAAATATACTTAGATATTGAATTTGTTCGTAACTTACAATAGATCCTGGCTCTACCATAGTTGTCTGAATGAACCATGGGAATGCTAGGCCAATAAGAATGTCAAATATATTACTTCCTAGACTATTCGATACAGCCATGTCTCCTTGCCCTATTCGTAAACATAAACGAAAATTAATATTTATTACACGAATCAAGTTTCTTCTTCTTACAAGTTCCATTTTGTCCGTATTAAAACAGATTCGTATTATGTAGCGTAGGAAAGGTATGAACTAATAATTAATTATCTACTTTTTTATATCATTTTTGTGACACGTGTTATAATTGCCCGTTAACTTTTTGTTGCCCGTAATTGTGTTTCACATATAAATTATTCATCTTTTCTCTTCCTGGATGGATCTTTTTTTGACGGGGTTATGCAACTTATCCCCGTTACACTACCTTCAAAACCCTGATTAAACCTGTTTTGGAGTACTGAAATGCACCACTGATAATGGCTATTTAGGCCACGAGGGAACAGAGCGAATTAAAAACCAAGCTCTTCGCCTGGTCACTGGGGCAGGGAAGAGCTGGCGCAGAAATTAATATGAGTGTCATACAGTGCTCGGTGGGCTAGCTCAAACTCTCATCCCCTCATGGGTTAAAGATAGCTTCTTGAAAGCTGTCCAGTTTTGATTTTCCTGCTCGTCCGGAGCCCTTGATTTTTTCCATTTGAAATCATAAAAATCTTGTATTACCTTGACTTTTTCCTGTATGAAAGATACAAGACTGAAGAGAAGTTTTGTCTGATGCATGTTCATACAGATGGCTCAACACAAATTGCGGATGAATACAAGTGTCAATCTATATTCATTCAGAAAATTTTTCCTCCTATCTTTGACTGGGAACTACAAAATCTGTTGCAAATAGTCACTTTACAACTTTAATGAGGCCGGTGCTCAGGCAGCTATCTAGGGCATTGCTAACAGCGGAACTCTTGTTTGTGCTTTGGTATGACAGAGCAGGTCCCTCTGTTGAAACATATACTGAAAGCGCAAAACAGCTTCCATGTAATGAATCCAATTCTATAGTGGTATTCCTGGAAATAGATCTCAGATAAGTTAGTCTGAAAAGGAAGAATGCCGTCCAACGCAGGGAGTTTGCTATAGATCTGTTGCTTTACGGATCATAGTTTGACCATAAGATGAAAGGAAGATCAAGGGAAAGCTATGAATTAGAACCATTTTTAATCTCCCGTACTTTCCCTGGTATCGAGTAATCGTTTGATAATCGAATGACGGCACATACATGATTGTTTCTGTTCAGCTCATTTTTATGAACTTAAGATCGTCAACAGTCCTGTTTGCCACATATGCTGCTGCAACCTAGAGATGACAACTCCTCCGCACGGCTCTGGAGACTTTGGAACTTTTTTATCTAGCTTAAATCCTCAACCCCCTTCTGTTTTTATAGTTCAAATTCATTTGTTATTACTTTGTTTGCAACAAATTTTGTTTTTGTATTTCTTTTTGGTGGAAGAACTGAGTTCATTGTTGCCTTTTGCTCAAGAAAAAAAAATTAAAAGCAATAGCTGTAATAAATAATTTTATATGTGTGTTAGCCAAATTAATTAAAGTTGTATTAAAATTTATATCATATAATATGTTTCAACATTATTCTACGAAATTCTCTTTTCTAATTATCATAATACGTTTTTGATTATTCCAACAATTTAACAACTCGAATTCATGCCTAAAAAATATGCTATACGTTGGGTGAAAAATATTCAAATTTAAATGGTTGGTAAACAAAGTTAAATTTCAAGAAATTTTGATGGTTAATTTGCTACCACTTGTATATTTTTGGCGAACCATTGGGAGCTCTGTTATTCCATCCTGGGCCTCCTTTTTTCTACAATTTGTTTAAAACTAGCAGATACCGACTGGAACTGCATATGTCAGAATAAAAACCGTTCCAACTGTGAAACATTAATTTTTTTTTATATAAGCTTCAAAAACAAATTAAAAAAATCTTCATACACTTTTTTCATTCAATCTTTGAAACAAAAAAAAATAATAATTCAAGTAAGAAAGAGTTTACTAAAGAATTTTAAATAGTTAGAAACACAACTTACCTTGTCTAGCTACAATAAGGCTAGCAAATGCATCAGGAACGCTTGTTCCCGCCGCCAGGAAAGTTATTCCCATAATGCTGTCCGGTATTCCTAATGTATATCCAACTAAAGTTACCTACGTTATAAAGTGGATCATTATTAGCTTCACAGCACATTTTACTACGCACTTATAGCTCTGCAGTTAACCTTTTAATCAATATTAACAATTATAAATCAATTATTTTCTTAAGTTTTGTTGTCTTTATGAAAGCTAAATATTTCCAAAAGTTTGGAGTGTGAGGTTAGCGAGTTCTGGCGCCTGAAGACCGTATAGGATGTCCTCTGGCTGTGAGCCTAGTTTAAACAGTGCAGCTAGATGGCAGTTTAAAAGGTACCAGGAAAGGTTGAGGACAGTCCACAAATTTCAATGGTTGCCCTCAAATCTTAATATTTGCCCTCATATGTTCTCGAATTGTCCGAAAACATTTATTCGTTTTTTATATGCAGTGAAATATCAACAAAACAAAAAAAATCAGAGATGTGCATATTGTATTAAACAAGATAATTTTTTCTTACTGAGAATACTATCGAAAAGCGCCATGCTAAAACTAACTTATGAAAACTCCATACTCGTGTGAAAATAATTTCAGCAAAAAAATAACTTCTTCCTTTTATAAGCATTAAACAAATCCAGAATATCATATGATTTATCAAAACTGCTTGGTAATAATATCACGAATGATGAAATAGCTCTGTTTATTAATTTTTTTTTTTTTAAAAAAAAAAGCTTTGTTGCACATATTAAATATTCTTAAATTATATCGTTTGTTACGCCTATATTATCCTAAAATATATGGGTGTCCTCGAATTTTAAATTTTTCTTGAAGACGTTCCGTGTTTCGTCTTCAAATCATAGTTAAGAAATCTGGTCCCCTTAGTTCTGTCGTTCATAGGATTTCAGGACAAATGGGTCATCTGGTGATCAATTCTCAGATGATTAATATTTACGCATTAACAAAATTGCACAAAAAATACGGATAAAAATTTTACAGATTTCAAATTGCCGCTCTTAACGTATATTTTCAAGATAATTGACTAAAATAGTTTCATAAAGAATTAACACAAACTGTCAAACAGTATGTTAACACGAACTGTCAAACACTATTTAACTGCGAAATCCAAATAGTAAATTTTAAAATCTATTTTTTTAAATGATGGTATTTAAAATTCAAGCCAAGTAATATATATTAGTATGTTTCGAATTTTTAAACTAACTACAATAGCACAGTTTGAGTAAAACCTTCAAAGTCTGTGAAAACATTTAAAAATGATTAATTAAGGAAAATCGAAGTGTGCTGTAATATTTAAACCCCTTTTAATTTTATTATTTGGTAGCGCTCCCGTGCCACAGGTCCTGGGTTCGGGCCGGGCAAGGTCGACTCAACCTTTCATCCCTTCAAATGTAGAGAAATGAGTACCAAGCATCAGTGTTTCCAGATTAGGGGTTTTCCCCCTAAATTTAGGGGGATTTTTTTTTTATCTTCAGTGGGTATTTTAGGGGTTTGTTTTAGGGTTATTTGTGAATTTTACTAGTTTCATTTCGGTTACCTTCTAATATCAAATTCTATAACTGAATGTGTGAGATGGTAATATGAAAATCAATATGTTAAACCGAAACAGAAAGATTAAGATATAATTTTAGACCTTTACCCCTTTGTTCAATGTAGTTGGTTATTACTTAGCTCGATCACCCAGTACGTTTGGAGAATTTGAATTCAAATTATTTAAAATTTTTAATGTGCATGGTTTAAAACTAATGCCAAAGGATAAAGAAAAAAAGAAGTACGTACAAAAGTAAAAGAAAGATTGGGAACACGAAAAAAGGTTTAAGGGTAAAGGATTTTGTATCTAGTTGTTCTATGTTAAAAATGTTTATCAGCGAAAACATATACAAATCAGAAAGCATTGACGAAAATATGTTGGATATTTCATCCAAAATTTAAGCATAATGTTAGAATTAAAATATTTAAAAAGACTATATCGTTGAAAATAAAATATTTATGAAAAAATGTGCAAGTCAAAAAGTATTGAAAAAAATATCTTAAATATTTTAGTAGAAATTAAAAATAATGTAACGATTGAAATGCAAAAAAGATTAATTTGTTGATAATAAAATATTAAAAAGTATTTAAGCAACATGTTCTATACATTATTTAACTTTTGTACTATTTTTTAACCCTTTCGCGCCGACGTGCCAGCATAAAACCGTATCAATCAGGGTAAAAAGATAAAACTGGTAATCAAAGTAATTCTTTAGCAGTTTATTTGAGGGCGGAGTTATAATTGTTTGATTTATTTAATTCACCATTACTTTGTTCAAAATAAAACTATTTAGTTATACTTTGAATTAACATTGTTTATATATATGATTAAACTAACAATAATTAAAGTAAAAGCAAAGTAAGTCTGTCAAATTAGAAACGACTACATTTAAGTTACCGTTTTTTATTTGATTACATCCTGATTCTGATTTTGTACGAATGCTTTTCTGAATCACCCGTCCCCAAGGGGTAAATACGTATACGGTAAGTTAAATATTTTGGGGTTTTTAAAAATTTTGGGGGGATTTTACATCGCCATCTGGGGGGGGGGAGGNGGGGGGACGGTTATCAGTACCTGGCAACACTGCCAAGCATGCTTGGGAACCAAACATGAGGTTTCGGCTGACCACCTAACCGGAACACCTGCTCCTGCACCCCAGAGCCCAAGGTCAAGAAAACTGAGATGGGCACAGTAGGCCTTGGCCCTCTGTGGGCTGTCACGCCACCGAGTTTAGTTTTTATTTTATTATTAATTCTTATACTTACTATATTATTAAGAAATAACGCAGCAAACAAGATTCGTAATTATCAGAAAAAAAGTATGCACAAAATTTGCACTTCAACCAAAAGAAAAACTTTAAGGGCACCTGTAATTTTTGAAAATAAATATACACATACTATCTTAATTATGTAGGCAACTATGAAAATTGTTAAAACACTTCTATTTGCCAGTTTGCCATGCATTTCTTGAAGATCTACTGCTTTCTTGATGGCGAAGGATAAGTTAACTGATCATGAAAGGATACGGGTTAAAGCCTTTTTTTTCCCATCAAGAATGAGTAGCCGTACTATTGCTCTAAAGATAGGAAGATCAAAGATTGTAGTCAACAATTTCTTAATATTGAAAGACTATCATGGCGAAAGGAATACCGGTGAAAGGCCAAAAAGCTATGTCCTCGTGTGATGAAAGAAGAGTTTGCAGACTTCCATGTGTAAAATACTCAACTAGAAAACTTACTCAAGAGACCCGTTTGTCAAAAAACGATGCATTCGAAGGTCTGGAAAACTCATTTAAAAGTCAAACATGGCAAAATCTCTGTTGCTGCAGAGGCATAAACTAGAGCGTTTAAACTTCAGTCAAAAATGGCAAAATCTCTGTTGCTGCAGAGGCATAAACTAGAGCGTTTAAACTTCAGTCAAAAATGACAAAATCTCTGTTGCTGCAGAGGCATAAACTAGAGCGTTTAAACTCAGTCAAAAATGGCAAAATCTCTGTTGCTGCAGAGGCATAAACTAGAACGTTTAAACTTCAGTCAAAAATGGCAAAATCTCTGTTGCTGCAGAGGCATAGACTAGAGCGTTTTAACTTCAGCCATCAACTCATGACCTAGGACAACCAATGACTACAAAAAAAAAATTTCTGATGGAAAAAAAGGGAATTTAGATAGACCGGTTGGATGGAAATACTATTGTCATGATTTAAGAAAAGAAAAAGAATTGCGCTGCAAGCACCTATTAGGCTCAGTGATGACCTGGAGATATTTTGCTTATAATAGTGTGGGTTCAGTTGTGTTCGTTTTGGACAGAATGAATTCAAGAGCTTACCAAAATATCCTAGCAAGTCATCTTTTACCAAATACAAAAATTCTTACTACTGAAAATTGGATTTATCATCAAGCCAACGCAATTATTTATTCAAGTAACAGTGCAAAAAATTGATTTCAAGCTAGCAATGTTGAAATGGTCAGCTAAGTCTCCAGATCTCGATCCCCCCAAAACGTTATGGGGTGACTTAGTACAAAGAGTTTGTACAAATGAGAGTTTTTTTCATAAACTCTTCATGCTGCATTATTAAAACAAACTTTCGATTTACATCATCAATAGAGTTGAAATCTACTGTCGAAGACGAGTGGTATAAAACAAACCTCACTTAGTCAGAAAATTAGTTTCATCTCTGAAAACTAGAATATTCGAAAATCTAGCTCTTACACAAACTTTTTAATTACCGAAGCTGAAAAACTAATTCTGCAACTACCACTTTTTTCTTGAGGATTATATTATTTGAAATCTATAATTTTTCTTGAATATATTAATTTATAAGTATCACTGCCTTTTTCCCCCTAATATACTTCACTCCCCATCCGTAAATGAGTCGTGAGTATGCTTTTCTTTAAAAATCTATCCAGAATTCAAAACTCATGTAAAAACAAAACCGTAAAAATAAGAAGAAACGTTGTCTTCGTGGATCAACTTCTTTTTTGGACTACCTAGCCAATTTAGGTTTATTTGCATACCTTTGTTAAGAAATAAAAACCCATAGAAAATCCTGCCGATTCTTTTCTTTCTACTTTTATGTGTTCCTCCGCACTTCTTCTCAAGCCTATTAACTTACTAGTCTAGATTGACGTCATTCGCAATTCAACTTGTCAAAAAGAACAGATAACTATTTGATTTATGAATCTAGCGCGTTTAACTTTTCCTGTTCGCTTGCTGCTTCATCAGAAATAATTAGCAGTAAAATAAACCTTTTTAGAAAAAACATTTCTTTTTTAGGTTGTGTTTCTTTTTCAATCGTTATTTTTAGACGTTTATTTTCAACTTCTATTTTATACGTTTTGAGAGTGCAATTTCTCGATCTATAGATAATCTTTAACTAACTGAAAAGTATTATTTCCAATTATTGTATATGTTACCGGCAAAGTATGAAACACCGACATTGTATAGAATGCCTAGGCATTGTATAGAATACCGGATGTTTTTATGCAAAGTATGACATGTGAGAAGTATTACATACTTTCCCTAGGCATTGTATAAAATGCCTAGGCATTCTATAGAATGCCTAGGCATTTAAAGGTCAAGTTGTATTGCCCGGTATACATTTGCCTGGTATACACTACACTGATGTTTTTTTGAGGTTCAGTGCCACTGCCCGGTGTACATTTGCCCGGTATACCCTACACTGATATTTTTTAAGGTCAAGTGCCATTGTCTGGTATATATTTGCCCGATACTCCTAACACTGATGTTTCTTCTAATCTATAGTCAGTAAGTATTAACATATCGAATAAACGTAATCTATCGTCAGTAAGTATTAACATATCGAATAAATGTAATCTATCGTCAGTAAGTATTAAAATATCGAATAAATGTAATCTATCGTCAGTAAGTATTAAAATATCGAATAAATGTAATTATATCCTCGAATAAATTAATATCAAATCGGATGACGTTTTGAATTTGTCATTTTTGAATGACATTTTGACGAATCGGAGATATATTTCATACTTTGCCGGTTTCTCATTTGGCATTCTATTGAATGCCTAGGCAATGTGTAAAACATAAATCATTTCATACTTTGCCGGCTAATTTTAGGCATTCTATACAATGCCGGATTACATACTTTGCCGGTAACATATATATGTATGTATTGTTGGCAATGCTTGCCTGGAATTTCGCGAAGTTAACACATCTGATTACAAACCCTTTTTCTTTTAACTTTCGAAAATTTTCTAAAATTTCTAGGCTCAAATTCGGAAATATATTGTTGCCTATTTTACTAGAAGCATACTGCACGTTTATAATCCGTATGAGTTACTTGCACAACATACTATTTAGGGTGGCAGTCGTCCTAAAAACTAGGGCAATTTTTTTTAAAGTTTCGGTTCTAAATTCTGTATAACTTAACAAAACACATTATACATTAACATTTATTATGCGTTTTATTAAAAATTAGAAGAGCAATGGAACATTTTTTTTATAAATGTTTTTTTCTCCTCCTAAAATTATTTCTTCGTTTAAAACCGGGTTAATTTTAAATTAAATCTTGAAATTAAATGACGTCGAGTGAATAGACGTTTTATTTATATGAAAATTGCACATCTGTTCTGTTTTGCTTGTTTTTCAAGAAAATGTAGATAAGATGCTGCGTAGAGACGTATGCGCATAATTATATTATTGGCAGATTGTATATTATTACTACTGCAAAACCTAAAAGAACGATGTATTTCTATAGTCAAATGTTTCTATTAATATACTTTATGTTTAATTTAGTTCATAACTACTGAAAACTAGAATTGAGAAAAAGCATTACTTCTAATATTAGTTAAAAATATGTATAATTTTCGATTTGATGTATGATCACTTTAGCCGACCTGATCCTAGTATATAAAACAATATAATTAAATGTCATATTCTTACCATCCAAACCATTACGTATGAAAATGCCGCCGTCCACGTAATTGAAGTGAAGAATGTCAAGAGAAAGAATTTTTTCCATTTGTCTTTCCTACAGTCAGGGATGGTGTAATGGAGAACAGCAAGTAGCGGAGCTTGAATAATCCACTTAACAAGACGTAAACATCCTTCTTCTGAAATTTAAAAAAGAAAAAAAAATTAGAAATTACCCTAGGAGAAATAGAAAATACATCTAGGAGAAATAGAAAATTTATCTATTTCTCCTTGATAAATTTTGGAATTTGTCCTTAACCAGGCACTAACTTTGGAAATGATTTTTTTAAAGAAAGAGGTCATTTTAATGTAACGCAGGCTTGTTTTGGCAATTTCAAACCCTTCCCTCTAGTCAATTGTTGTTGTAGTTCATTCACGTCACACTAGAGCTGCACAATAGGCTATTGGCAACAGTCTGGGAAACATCCCTGAGGATGATCCGAAGACATGCCATCACAATTTTGATCCTCTGCAGAGGGGATGGCACCCGCGCTTCGGTAGCCCGCCGATCTGCACGCGAAGTCAAGCACTTTACGGTAGAACAGTTTAATGAGGACCAATACCTCGGTCCCTATTCAGACGACTAATCCAAGTGGTCACCCACCAGCACACTGCCAGCAGCCAGTGATGCTTGACTGCGGTGATCTGCTGGGAATCGTGTCTTAACGATCAGTCCACTGCAGGACTAGTCAATAGAAAAAAAGTCACGAACCCTCTCCCACGTTTACAAAAGTAAGTCGCAAAGTTCGTGCATTGTTGGTCTCAAATATATTAAAATATAGACGTCTGTTTAATCTTACATAACCATTTTTTAAAATTTGTATAATATATTCTGTTACTAAAAATCTGATTACCACCGCCCACAAACAAGATATTCACATGAAATTCGAAGGTTAGCAAGAATAAATAAGAGATCAAGAACAGTATATAAAGAGAATCAAGAAGAAAATGTAAGACTGTTATCCAACCGTGTAGCCAAAGAATCTTCAAAGGGAGAAAATACTTCTTTCTATTTTCTTTGGATTAATTATGCTTTTTTATTAATAGCAAAATATATTTTTATCCTTTTATGTAGCTTACAACATACACTTTTAAAGTTTTAGACACATGAGTATATTTTAGATTTCATATTAAAGCAAGATTTTTTTCATTCTTCGATTTTGTATTTTTTTGAAAGAACATTACAGATTCTTTTTTTATCTTCATTATTTTGAATGAAATGTTAAAATTATGGTGACACCTGTAACTTAATAGGTCAGAACATCGTTTTTAAAATTAAAATTGTTAACCTGTGTATTGGGAAAAAAAGATATGTTTTGAGAGTTTTTTTAATGATAGGCTCTCTCTTTATCTCTCATATATCTCATATATAAGAAGATAGTCGGAGCGAGCTGTTAAGATAGACCGTAAAAGAACACTTCAATGTTTATTTAGACATTATTGTGGAGAGAACGATCATCCAAGTGACATAATATCGAGGTGCTTCTTTATAAAAATTAGGGAAAATCTTGCAAACAAATCCCGATGATCTCCTGAATCACATGCAAAAAGGAAACTATTTCTAATAACTCGTTCAAAAAATAGGAGGGATTTCTTCGGTTCTCACGCCAGGTTAAGGGAAAAACTCGAAATATTAATTCTAGCATACTTTAATCGAAATTTAAATCTAAAATGCCGGATATAATAAATTTCAGAACGTGTTTCGTTTATAATAATAAATTTGATAAGTAAATAAGATTTGTAAATAATGAAAATTAAGATAAAGAAATAACATGAAAAGATTTGTTAAAGCTTTATATGTGACACATGCGCAACCACTACATTTGTATTTATTGCCTTATCTGAGAATCACTATGTCTATAACAGAGCATACTAACTACTCACCTCTGGTAGGAAAACTTCTCCAGTTAGATTCTGCTGTTAATCCCATGCTAGTACTGTAAGAAATAATACAGACAGAATATATTATCTATTTCACTGTAAATATTTAAATCAACTACTATAAGAAGCTGAGCCATGGTGGCTCAGTGGTTGAAGGAATTGAACTGTCATTGTGAGGGACCAGTGGCATCAGAGGAGTTATCTGGTCAGAATTGCACACCAGCCACCCTTTTTCCCCAGAAGGCTAAGGCCCATTGTTCTGAAGCTCTTATGGCTTCAACCAGCAATCGGGTATTAGAAACCAGATCTGTTACAATGATAGCTCAGTTCCTTAACAACGATGCCTTCGTGATGTCTTTAGTAGGGCCAACTTAACATAAGTTATTTAATACCATTATGCAAATAATTACATTTGTTTTACAAATTAAACGAATCATCAATGGAATGTAAAGAAATTATTCATCTGGAGGATTACAGAAATAGAAATTCGCAGAAAACGGAATGCTGCGTTATTAAACATTCTGTATCTTGTTAATAGCAAGAATGCTCGCTTTTGCACGGTAAACTGAACAAGTTAATTGAATTCATATAATAATTTCATTCTAAATCCAGCAGACAAAGACTTTTCAAAGCCAGTTGCGCGAAGAAATAAAACTTGAAGGGTTTATTCAATTATCCAATTTCGGTAATAAGGTTACTTTGACGACATCTCAGTTGAATGCCTTCCTGATGTGCAGAATAAAAGCCTTCCGCTGATTAATTTAAAAGCTATCTTAAATTTAATTTCTATTTAATGCAGAACAGATTTTATGAAAATTGTCATCAGACGTAGGGAAATAAAGCTGAGGCGTGCATTAAAAGCTTTTTGGGAAATAAATCTAATTTCTTATGCTATATTTTATTTCTTAAAATGGATGGGTTTTTTTTCTTCTCTTTAGAATGAGAATAATGTATAAATAAAGTGCTGTAAATTCGAATAAAAAGAGTTTTTTTGTGGCTATATGTTGTTTAAAAAGTCTCCCCCCCCCATCTTTTGCTAATTTAAAGTAATTAAGATAAATTAAAAAAACCAGTTTTGGATTCCTAATTTAAATCTTCTCAATTTACACCTTTAAAAGGTGCAAAGGTACAAATAAAATCGTCACTTATAATACAGTGATTTGAAAATTACATTTTTATTTTCAATGGGTATTGCCATCACCTCTTACATCAAGAAGCCTCCACACGGTCTTTTATAAGTAGTTCACGCAGACTGTTTAAAAAGTGAACCCGTTTCGCGCATGAACCCAAAACCTTTTATAAAAGTAATTGAGAGAAATTTATCTTATATATTTGAGAATCGAATCTGTAATGGTTGACGAGTGAATAAGGCAAACCTATAATATTCATAAGTAAAATAAATTTTTAGTCATATATTTGCTACCACTTTCTTATTTTAACTATTCTATATTAACTGACTCGTTCGGTAAGTGGATATCCTTTATAGTGGTCTGATCGGACTACCTATAAAAAAACCGTGTGGAGGCTTTCAGTTATAGGAGGCGTTGGTATTGCACGGCGTACGGCTATTACAGTAAGGCAGAATACTGGTTTTACATGTCACGCGCTTACTGTCCGACTACACTGAATTAGAAACACTAAACAATTTTACACGAATTCGTATTTTTAGATAAGGTATAAAAGTTTGTTGCTTCAGACATTATACACGTCTGATGCAAGGCTTTGGGTCATTCAGATAAACTTTTCTCCACTGTTTATCAGAAACCGTTTGCGGTTTCACTGTCCTTTTATAATCGTTAATCCCATCCCCAAATCAAAATCTAACTGCCTTCCGCACGCTTGTTTACCCATACCCTCCAACTTATGAGGATTTTGAAAATAATTCTTTCTAGTGGTAGCGAACCAAAGTAGAAATTTTTGAAGCAAATGGATCTCTTATAAAACTTTTATCAGAACTTAAGAATCTAGCCATATGGCCTGCACTTTTATAAGTAATAGTGGACAAGTTACGCTAAAATTAATTTTTTTTAAATATTAAGACATTAATGTTGCTACCGTCTGAAAAGAAGATTTCTGAAACTACGGAAATTCCGTAGCAGTTGGAGGGTATGTTTACCATGTCTCTAAAATTTGTTCTAACAATTATCTCCTCAATGACGAACTCTTTTACCCTTCAGGCTGCCACTATCGACCGTGGGTTTCCTTCTCATACTATCACGTATCCTTCTAATATTATAATCACGTAATCCAATAAGCTCCCTAACTTGAACTTTAATGATTGGATTATTTTACCAAAATAGATCACCAGACTTGCTGAACTTTTACATAAACATGAGTTTAAAAGTACCGACCTGTCGTTTTAAACTAAACCTCACCAACTTTAAAATAATCTATTGCGGGAAAAATCGAAGGGGTACTTATCGAATTTATAATCGGTGTGATCTGGCGTGCAAAGTGAAACGCGTTTTTTTAACTTCGAGTCAAAGCACATGACAGACAAGTTCAAAACGAAATACCAAAAAGAGATATTCCATCACCCTACACTTCTAAATATATATTCATTGGTTTGAGTTTTCTTCTGTTAAAATCATTCAACAATATTCCTTAGCCACTGACCAAGATTTCTGAGAATCATTACTTGTTTGAAAATGTTCTACTAATTTAGTTAATGATCTTTCTAGTACCTCTTTGTTTTCCAGATGTTTTGAAATGTATTTGTTTTTTATTTATATTCCCCTTTTCCTTCCCACCACACCGTTTTCCTTACTTTTGATAACTATCTTGTTCCTCTATCCCAGTAGTATCCTTTTTTGTAACTTGTTCGTAATTTCGTCAGTATATTTGTTTCTTCCTTTCATTCTGTGTCACGACATTGAAGAATAGGCCTCCTTATAGTGAGAAAACGATCGTGTATGTCTGTTTATTTGCACTTTTTACCTTGCTTTATAAAAATTTATTTGTATTTTCTCGAGATTTCACTAAAATGCTAAATCTATCACGTAATATAACATTATTTTTGTACTTTCACTGCTGCTTTAGCTTTATTAGCATTTTTTATTTGTCCCTTTCTTGAGACCTCACTATAGCACAAAAACGATAGTGTAAGTCTGTTTATGTGTTGCTATTTATACACTTTTCACGTTGTTTTAGCTTTATTAGCATTTTTTATTTGTCCCTTTCTTGAGACCTCACTATAGCACAAAAACGATAGTGTAAGTCTGTTTATGTGTTGCTATTTATACACTTTTCACGTTGTTTTAGCTTTATTAGCATTTTTTATTTGTCCCTTTCTTGAGACCTCACTATAGCACAAAAACGATAGTGTAAGTCTGTTTATGTGTTGCTATTTATACACTTTTCACGTTGTTTTAGCTTTATTAGCATTTTTTATTTGTCCCTTTCTTGAGACCTCACTATAGCACAAAAACGATAGTGTAAGTCTGTTTATGTGTTGCTATTTATACACTTTTCACGTTGTTTTAGCTTTATTAGCATTTTTTATTTGTCCCTTTCTTGAGACCTCACTATAGCACAAAAACGATAGTGTAAGTCTGTTTATGTGTTGCTATTTATACACTTTTCACGTTGTTTTAGCTTTATTAGCATTTTTTATTTGTCCCTTTCTTGAGACCTCACTATAGCACAAAAACGATAGTGTAAGTCTGTTTATGTGTTGCTATTTATACACTTTTCACGTTGTTTTAGCTTTATTAACATTTTTTTATTTGTCCTTTTGAGACCTCACTATAGCACGAAAGCGATAGTGTATATCTGTTTATGTGTTGTTTTTTATACACTTTTCACATTGTTTTAGCTTACTGATTCTCAACGGGGGCGATACCGCCCCCTGGGAGGCGGTGAACTTATTTTGGGCAGTAGGGGGGCGGTAGGTATGTTTTGGGCGGTAGGGAGGCGATGAGCATTCAAATTCATTTTTAAAACTTCTAAATAAAATTATTAAATTAAAATTACTTTAATAAATAAAGTAAATCAAAAATTAATATTAATGAAAAATAATAAAATTAATATAATAAATTAAAATTATCCGATACACTATTTGTACCAGCAGTAAAACGAACTTATGTGACAACTATTCTCCAATCCGAACTATCGCAGGGCATGAGTGAGTTGTTTTTGCTTCTGACTTATTTAAGCCATTTGGCGAAAATTGCATGCGCTTTCAGTATGAATGTTTGATTTGATCCGTGTTTCTCATGATGGCTTTCGTTCGCTCCCTTTCAGTTTTTTCCCCAGTTTTGATTTAATTTCATTGATTATTTGACCAGGTACTTGCGCGAATTTGTTCTTCAGCGTAAATTATCTATTGATTTTAAGATATAGTTTATTTTCTTTCCTCGTTTGTATTTTGCTGCTGCCTACAATGTCGGTTAATAAAAAAAGTGTCGTCAATACAGTGCCACGTACTTGAAGTTCGGATTCGGAACGATACAGTGTTGCACCGGATTGATGAGATGGCTGAAGACATTGAAGTTTACTTATGCAAACTTTTGATGTCCAACGTATTTCCCTTCAAGTTAATGAGTCAACCTTGCCAAGTAATGAGGCTTTACTGTAGGAGTACTTCCGATTTATGAATGAATGAAAAATTATTCAAGAGATGCTTTTTGCAAAAATCCTGATTGAAGATACCGAAGGTAAATCTATTTTTAATACTGTCAAAGATTATTTTATAGAGAAAAACATTTCTCCTTCGAATATTGTGTCTGTTGCCACTGACGGAGCTACTGCAATGGTTGGTTGACATTGTATGTTTAACCCATTGTAGGTTAAGGACATTGTAGGTTAAGGTTAAGAATATTGAAACAGCAGAGGTTCAGATTCAGAAGGAATTGATAGAACTTTCAACTAATGAAGCTTTGAAATAGTAATCGTCTTACAGAATTTTGGCTTCAAGGTAGCATTTAATAGCCTTCCCTTCCTTCTACCTTGTGGAACGAAGATTCAGTGATGTGACGTATCTAGTCATAAACAGTTGAGTCAAAATTGTGTAAAGAGGGGACTTGCGTCTTCACCTCATTGAAAATATTGAACCGAACGTTAAGTAACTGGCCCTGAACCAAGCACAATCATCTCACTGACATAGTTACTTGATTGTTTCGTTGTTACTACTTTTTAGAATAAGTTTTTAAACTATCTTATTTAAACTATCGTTTTTAAATCTATCGTTTTTAAACTATCTAGAATAAATGACTCTTATTAAGCATAGGTGTCTCAGGTGTATTTTTTCATTACTGTAATTATTTTGATTATAACAAAGAGATTGCGATTAATTGCCTTAAAAATGTTGCCTCTTTAAATTCAGCACACCTCCCTCCCCATGCTCTAAATAACTGGATTTTTAAAAAGGGGGGCGTTGAGATTTTTTCTGACTCTTAGGGGGGCGGCAACGTAAAAAAGGTTGAGAATCTATGTTTTAGCTTCATTAGCATTTTTAATTTGTCCTTCTTTTGAGCCCTCACTATAGCATGAAAGAGATAGTGTTTATCTGTTTATGTGTTGTTATTTATACACTTTTCACGTTGTTTTAGCTTTATTAATATTTTTTATTTGTCCTCTTGAAACCTCACTATAGCACAAAAACGATAGTGTAAGTCTGTTTATATGTTGTTATTTATACACTTTTCACTTTGTTTTAGCTTTATTAACATTTTTTATTTGTCCTCTTGAAACCTCACTATAGCACAAAAACGATAGTGTAAGTCTGTTTATATGTTGTTATTTATTCACTTTTCACGTTGTTTTAGCTTCATTAGCATTTTTTTTATCTGTCCTTCTTTTGAGACCTCACTATAGCATGAAAGAGATTGTGTATATCTGTTTATGTGTTGTTATTTATACACTTTTCACATTGTTTTAGCTTCATTAGCATTTTTAATTTGTCCTCCTTTTGAGCCCTCACTATAGCATGAAAGAGATAGTGTGCATCTGTTTATGTGTTGTTATTTATACACGCTTCACGTTGTTTTAGCTTTATTAGTAATCTTTATTTGTCCTTCTCTTGAAACCTCACTATAGCACCAAAATGATCGTGTATGTATGTCTCTTTATGCTTTGTACTTTATCTGCTTTAGCTTTACTAAAACTTTTTTGTTTCTGTCAGTTACTGTAACAAATAGTTATCATGCTCACTTTTTGCATCCCAAAGCAATATAAATACACAATTTCCCGTTGCGTGTAAATGATTAAATTGCTCCAGCAATAAGTAAGCAACACTTAAAACTAAATATCCGCATTAGCCAATTACAATCATAAGTAAACTTTATATCTTATTCTTTATAGATTTTTTTACAATTTCCAGCCACAATAATTCAAATCAGTACAGCTCTAGTATCAGGCATCACTGTACCGTGGACAATAGACAAAAAATTGGGGCAAAAGGAGTGATATCACATTTGAAAAATGATTTCACTTACACGTAGAATAGAAAATCCGGTCAAAAGGCGTTTCTATCGTCCATCATAAGCGAAGCGAATTCTTCCGTGAGACTTATTTTACTGCGAGCATTTTATGGATGATAAATCAATTTAAATATACATGTTTAGTAGGTGGGAGTAACACATCGATATCGTGAATTCTGAATTCTGCTACGGAATTAAAGAAAAGTAAGCAGGACAGGTTATTTCATAAATAGAAATATCCTGGTTATAGATCGTTGTACTGTAAATTTATTTATGCAAAGATTGATTTAAAACTGCATGATGATTCGCATGAATCGTTGATTTATTGATTGTCTTATCCCAGTTTTAATTTTTATTTTAATAGAAACACTGTAAGTAATAAGTCAAATTAAAAAAAAAATTATGGTTGTTTTTTTCTCCTGTACGTTAAATTTATAACTTTGTTGCATGCAACCAAAAGCATCAGCAAAAGTATTGAAAGATAAAACAAATATGATGGATTTAACAATTTTTTCAATGCTTGAAATAAATCTCTTTACTATTTCTTGTGGTTTCTCATTAGTTTACAAAAAGCCTTCAATCGTAATTATCTTGAATTTAAGTACGCTTTTATGATGTGAAATGTTTAAAACAGAATTTTATATTAAAACACTTTTTCGAAGATTTAAATATTTTTTTTTTTTAAATTTTACGTTGTTTTATAAAATTAAATAACCCTTTTTTACATGATGGCGGAAATTTCCATCATAACATTAAGCGAACAACATTTATTTACTCAAAACAGGTGTATTGTTAATTGGTTGTTGCTGACAACTTTTTTCACTACTATTGTAAAATAAGGAACGTAGCTGTCAAAAAAATCAAATGTCACAATCATTATGGTGGTTCTGAACTTGTCATTCCGCTGTTTGTTGTTGTTGGAAGAAACGTGAGATTTCTAGATTTTTTTAAAATAAGTAATCTGAGATTTTTTGCTAATAAAAGTGATAATGAGTGTTTTGTCTTCCTGTTATTTTTTGTGCAATTTATATCGAATACTTCAAATAATCATCCCAAAACCATGCGACAGAAATTTACATCACTATATAGTTGCTTCACTTCTAATGTATGACGGAAATGCTTTTTACTATATGTTTATTTTATGTTATATTTGATTTTTGTAGAGAAATTTAGAAGAGATTACTTGAAGATTACTTGGACCAATTTGAAGATGATTAACTATCCGAAGATCGTTTTTATGACGAATATTCTGACGAGAACTGCGATGCAGATGGAATTATAAGAGTCTTTCAGGAGGAGAATAACAATTGTTTTTATTAATTATCACCAGGAGAGGTGTACCGGATTCGAATCCCAGCGATGCCTAGTGGGCCAGCATCCATGGTTTCGTGGTCAAAATTAGTATTTCGATAAAATTTGTTTCGAAATTTGGGGGTATTTATGTGCTGGTAAATTGAATTCACAGTTAAAATTTTGAAACACACTATAAATAACAACAAAAAAACGAAACAAAATTGCGACTGAAATATGGCGAGTAAAAATAAAAAATATATAAAATAGTACGTTTAAATAATCAAATATAACAATGAAAATATAATAATTTTCATAATTTTATATCAAAAAATGAAAAGCAAATTATATTTCCGAAGTAATATTACAAAATAACGCGAAAACGAAAAAAAAAACATAATTTTTGTTTTTCGGTATATTTAGTCCACCTTTGCAATATGACCAAAATGGGGCAGTTTTTATCGATAGAAGAAACATCAAAGAAGACAACAAAAAAAAAGTTTAGCTAATTACCTCGTGGAACATTTTGAAGATAAGTTTAGAAAGTGATTCAAACATTGTAAAATGTCAAATGATAAGATATAAACTATGAGTTTGTCAAGAGTATTAACTAATCCGACAAATTGAAAAATTGTGCTATAATTTCAGACTAATTACTTTGATAAAAATGTAACAGAAAGGTGAAATTCCTATATATATTTCTGAAATATAAATTTAAAAGTTAAATTGAAAAAAATTTTTTTAACATATTTTTCACTACATTGTACTCTCGTCGGTCCAAAAAGTAAATTATAATGTTAGGAATGATTATGAATACTTAATTTGGGCTATATTAAAACTGCCTAAACATATTTTAGTTGAAAATTAATTTTTGACTTTTGGTCAATGATCATGGTCTTCTGGTCCACACTGGCTGATAAGAAATTCCGCGCCCGACTCGCACCGACCACATTGCTGATTTAAAATATCCTCAGTGGTAGACGGATCATGAGTTAGAGTTCCCTTCCCCTCAGTCTAACCATGGGAGATTTTCGTGGTTTCCTTTCCATTCGACGCAAATTTGGGTTAGTTCCATCAACAGGTCCTCCACGAAGGCAATTTCCCTCAATACTTGAGCCAAGATTTCCTTTGTCTTCTGGATAGGGTTCAAAATTACAAGGCTAATGAGTTGAAAATTAGTAGTCGTAAATTCAAAACTGGTTCTGCTGTTCAAAGACGGTTATAAAATAAAATTATCACCAGGAATAAAAATGATACAAGGATGTATTATCTTTTATTTATTTTGCACTGAGCTTAACTTGTAAATTTGCATGATGATGGATTTTTCCATCATAATTGTTTTACATTGTATATTTTCAGTATGATTTTTTCAAAAACATTTATCGTTCAATATAGAGCCTTAATTATATCACCCTGATTTATTTCACACAAAAAAAAAAATTCATGCAAAGTAACCCTTTGCATGATTTTTCAAAATAAATAGTGAGTAATTTTTTTCTTTTCTAGTATTTCTAAAATTAAGATTAACATTTAAAGTATTTTAAATTTACTTTCATTATGCTATATATAAACCTTTATTATTTTTTTTAAAAAATTGTTCGCAGATCTTGACTTCTCTGCTTCTGATGTTCGTAAACTTTATTCCTAAATAACTGAACCGTAACCGTTACAAATTTCACGCGTTCGTAATTGATCTAATTAACTTTTAAAGGTTAGAAAAAAAAAGGTAATGAGTAACCCTATAGAGGAGAATCAAGCCCGACATTTATCGGAGCATTAATATGACGTAACATATTAATGAGTTGCGATGAATTATCGAAAGTAAAATGAATTATTTCTCCCAGGAGAAATCGAATCTTTCTCCTAAGTATTAAGAAATTATGATTAAGGTACCACGTTCATCAGAAGATGTGATAAGCTGATGAATTTTTTCTCAGAATGAATTCATCATCTTAGTTAATTACACGGAATAGTTACAGGAAAATTAAGATTTTCAGAAATTGTTTTGGTTAAGTTCTTTCTAAGAAGCAAATTTAAGATATAAGGGATTGGATAAGGAAGATGATATTAAGTTTGTAAAATGTATTATTAATCCTCTATCTGGCCATTTTTCTAGAAACGTTGTGTTAAAACAGTTTTGAGATTGATTTATGAAAAGATATTAAAATTTAACTTGTAAACAAAAACATTATTTAGTTTTCTTAAATTTAGTAACGTTGGGTTAAAACAGTTTTGGGATTGGTTTATGAAAAGAAATTAAAAATTTCCTTGTAAACTAAAACATAATTTAGTTTTTTTAAATTTACTAACGTTGTGTTAAAACAGTTGTGGGATTGATTTATGAAAGGAAATTAAAAATGAACTTGTAAACTAAAACATAATTTAGTCTTTTTAAAATTTAGTAACGTTGTGTTAAAACAGTTTTGGGATTGATTTATGAAAAGAAATTAAAAATTAACTTGTAAACTAAAACATAATTTATTTTTTTTCTAAATTTAGTAACGTTGTGTTAAAACAGTTTTTGGATTGATTTATGAAAAGAAATTAAAAATTAACTTGTAAACTAAGACATAATTTAGTTTTTTTAAATTTAATAAAGTTGTGTTAAAACAGTTTTGGGATTGATTTATGAAAAGAAATTAAAAATTAACTTGTCAACCAAAGCTTAATTTAGTTTTTTTTTATTAGGTATATGGGTTACGTTTTTACCTACTGTAAAGAATTTGTAATAAACTTGAATTTATTTGCTTAAAAGTAACCAAATTTATAAATTATGTGTTTATAGTGGTTCTGTGTTTATAGTAGCTCAGTGGTAGAGCGTTCGTTTTGCATGTAAAAGGCCCCGGGTTCAAACACTGGCACCTCCAAGGTTCCATTTTTAATACTTAATAAGAAAGATACTTGATATAATAACTTGACAAATAAATTAGATGAGAAATGAGTGAACATAAAATGCTCAAGAAAAAATAGCTCCCAATTTGGGTCTCTCTTCTAGAACCCACGTAACCTTTACTGTTACCCACATCTGAAGATCAAAGTGGAAGAAAACGATTTGTGTCCATGAAGTTGAGTCCGAAAAAAAATGACGGAAGCGCGTGACCAGTACTTTTTTTTTCATAGCTGGATGCATTTTCACTCTGTAATAACTCTTGGGAAGAGCCTATTTTCCACGTTATTGATTTGTAAAAATTTTGTAATCCTTATAATGCCATATGGTGACCCAATTGCAATTATTTTGAAAAATTGGCATAACCCGTTCTTTCCACTTGGTTTTTATTTACGTACACAAAGCCTACTTTTAATATTTCTTACTTTTTTTTAATCTTCTGAAGTTCTTAACAGATGACCGCACAAATCATAAATGGGAAAATAGCTTTTAACTGACACTTAGAAATCACTAAAGTTGGCGGGAATACTTCCCACATTTTTATAAAAGATAAAAAGAAAATTGAAAAATAATCCGCTTCGAAATTATATTATTCATGTGATAAATTAGTAAAAAGTAAGTTGAACAATTTTGTTTAAATTGATAATAATTTATTGCTTTAAAGATTTAAAATACTTATAACTTAGTGAAAATTTTGTATGGTGTTATCTAGTAACTGTTTGAAAACGTTTTTAACTGTTTTTTTTTCTCAGTAGTGTTTTAAAACAATTGTTTATTATAGAAAAACAAGAAAATCAGCATGGTTATATCAGTTTAGTATCAGTTTTTTTTATAATGTTAATCAGAGGTAAACAGCAAGAAAATACGATTTGAATGTGTTTTTTTTTCTGTTTAGAAACTGGGCTGTTTTGTAATAACTTCATTGCTCAGAACTTAAATACATGAACGTGCAAGATGCTACGGGGAAGTACTAAATTTTTATTTTACGGAAATTTATTTTTGGATCAAAAATCAAGGCATAATGCTTATTATTGAACTGGAAGTTAATCGAATAATAAAATTCATTATTTGTACAAAAAGTTAATCATGTTTAGAAATTTATTTTCATAATAAATTAAAAGCCTTTTTTATGTTATAAAGTTTTACTGTGGTATATCGAAAATTAAAACTCACTATTTCATAATATTTAATAGCTGAAACATATAAAATTGTGAAATTATGTAAACAATTTAATAAATATATGTATAAATTGAGTAATATATGTATAATTGTAATATATGTAATAAAAATATATGTATAATTGAGTAAACAATTTAATAAATATATGTATAAACAGAGTGAAAATATATGTTATTCTGAAATTTGCCACCAGAGGGCGACTTATGTAATTGTCGAATTTCAATTCATTTTTCACTTATAGTATTCCTGATACATCTGGTATACCGAACAATTTTAACACTTTACCCGATCTTAAAATTCGGCGTTTCAGATGCTTAATATTTTTCAGTATACATTTTGCTCAACCATTATTTCACAATTAATTCGGATGATGACCAAAATATTATCTTATAAAAATTGAACAGCAGTTTAAAATTGTGGATAAATGTGTAATTTTTTAAAGTCCCGAATAAGGGGTATCCACAATATTTCACAATTTTAAGATGACTCGACTGATGACTGAATTAATTGTTGTACGAAGATTAAGTTAAAAAGTCATTTTTTACATGTATCAGAAAGCAAAGAAAATACATTGATCAGGATTCGATCTTTCTTTTTCCTTCTTCTTCTTTCTTCTCTCTTCAGTGCTATCACAGGGTATCAGTAAGGTTACAAAAACGCGTTAAAAATGTTACTATAACGTTACTTGCTGCGCTATCACTGGGTATCAGTAAGGTTACAAAAATGTGTTAAAAATGTTACTATAACGTTACTTCACTGCATACAAACTCGTTGAAAGGAGAAACGGTTTTACAGACACGAAATGCCGGTTGTATACTAGTTTTATTAATTATTAGCTGAATATTCGTTCTTCGCACGGGGTGAAAAAAAAATAAGTAAAGAATAAATAAATCAGTACTGAGAAACACTTACGTAATCATGCTTAAACTGAAAAGCCTATACAAAAAATTTGATGGAAGAACCAGGTAAGTGAAATTTTTAAGGGAATTAATGAATTAGAGAAAATAACGATAGGTGGTGGCATCTATATAGGTATGTTTAATGTAACAGAATTGTTTTTGCCATCTTTTTTTAAAAAAATCTTCACATAGCTAATCACTTTAGTATTTAGTATGCTTGCATGATTTTTATTTAAAATTAGGCAATGGCAAATGAAATAAAGCAAAGAATTATTAGTCCCGCCTTTTAATAAATTATTAATAAAATAGATTGGGTAAAATTCTTTTTCGTTCTGAAAATATCACTTACCTGGTTCTTTCACTAACTTTTTCAATTCATGTACTAAAATAATTTAAATTTTTTACTTAATTTTAATTGTTGCTGAATACATTTCATCTTATTGGAATAAAGATGAAATGTATTCAGCATCACTACTTGACTTGGGACTACTTGAGTGGGTTAATTCTTCTAGCCAAAATATTTTTGTATCTGTAATTTTTTAATACGTTATGTTAGCTGTATCCGACGCATATTTATTATTACAAAAAGCAAAATTATGTGCAAAGACGAAAAAAATTGTGCGTTTTATAAACGTACTGGATTTCTTTCTCAGCTTCTTTAAGTTACTTATAAAAGTTTATAATATAAGACCTTACTATTACCAAACATTTGAAATTTTAGCAAATTATATTTTCCAGCAGTAATGAAATAAAGCAGAGAATTTTCAACGTCATAGAATTTTTATGAAACTGTTATTAACATAAACATTTGATTCTGTGCCCGTGCTTAAACTATTTATAACTAGTTGCGCAAAAATTTCTTTTAATTCTAATTTATTAAAACTTTAATTTTGCTAACATAATTGTGAGGACGCAAATATAAAACATAATTGTGTGAACAGTGCACAAAATAAAAAACCGACTCCCCCCCCCAGAATAGCTTTTGATAACTAATGGTCGTATTTTCACGTTCTAGGACTCAATCTTAAAGGTTTTAGTGGGTAACTACGTATGCTAATGCAGCCAATGTTTTAAGTTACGAAATCAGACACAAAAACGTACTTCTGAATAAACATACCCTTTCACAATGGATTCGGATTTATGACCCCTTAGATATAGGGGGTAACTGCACTCTGGGAAATATCTCCCATAGTTTAGGCCCCTTAACGTTAATTTTATTTCTCGCGTATTTCACCATATCTCGAGAACTTTTTAAGCGAATTAAAAAAATTGCACACAACTATAAATTTCGTTTATCCAGAGATAATTCCTTGAAAAATGTAATTTTCAGTAAATTATTATAATTTTTTATCATTTTATTTAATACTGGTCAAAAATATTTTGAATTTTAAGGTATAAAATTTTTTGCATCATTTTGAAAGATGTAATTTTACATGACAAATTACAAAATTTAAGCGAAATCGGGTAAATCGTTCCTGAGAAATCAAATTTTAAAAATACGGCTTCTTTACAATTCTCTTTCCCAGAAACTATTTTGGAACTTCCAGGAACTGAATTTGTACAAATTTTGTATTTTGTCATGTAAAATTATATTCCTCAAAATGATGTAAAAAATATTATAACTTACAATTCAAAAGATTTTCGACCATTAATTAAATAAAACAATAAAAATTAATAAATATTTGTTAGAAGTTATATTTTCCGTAAGATTATCTTTGGATAAATAAATTTAATATCTGTTAGCAAAAATTTTTCAATTCTTTTAAAAAATCTCTAATTATGGCAAATTATTCAAAAAAATAAAATTAACTTTAAGGGGTCGAAACTTTGGACCTCTCGCCTGACCAAACTATGGAACCATATTACCCAGATTGTATCCACCCTCTATATTTTGGGAGTCAGAAATCTGATTCTGTCGAAAACAAAGTTACGTTTATTCTGGAAAAGTACGTTTTTGTGTCTGATTTCTTAACTTAAAATGTCGTCTGCACTAATTAATTAGCATGTTTAAGTTCATCCCCTTGAACAATCAAGATTAAGTCCTATAACGTGAAGATACGCTCATTAGATCAAAAGTTATTCAAGGTGGTCCGTTTTTTATTTTGTTCTATACATCAATAAAATATGTCGTAATAAAATTTTCTGTGACATATACGTTAAAAAAAAACCTTTTTATTAAAACACCTAAAGAAATTCATTTATTTAAATGTTAGATTTAAAAATATAAAATAAAACCATTCATGAAATATATTTTGTCTTTATCCTAGATTTTTAGCAGGAATTTATCTTTTATTCAGATCCAATTTCATAAATGTAATGCAATTCATACCTTATGCTTTTAGGTTTCCACTTATGTGAACTATCTTGAGATTCAATTGAAATCTGGCCCTGCATCTTGCTACTGGCTTCTTTTCTTTGCCGACGTTGCTATAGAAACAGGCATTAGCATTAAATTTTTCCACGACAAGGAAGAATATCTTTTTTATTTGCATTCTTAGAGACGTAAAAAGAGAATGTTTATATATAGTGCTTGTCTGACTAGGAATATGGAACAGAAATCTATATTCATTACGTTATATAAAACGAAGTGAACTAAAAAAATTTTTTTGAATAACGCTGATCAATTTTTAGTAACCAGAATTCCGTACTTAATTTAAGAGAAATTATTGAATTTATTGCTTGATTTTAATATTTCACTGTTTATAGAACTAATTAAAAAGATAGCTCCTTAATGTTTCCATGGACTTTTATTACTAAATGTATTTAGATTTCAATATTTATGAGGTGTTTTGTTTAAATTTTATGTAATGAGGGTCAAATATTTAACAATCTGGCGTGAATTGTGGACAAATCTCTCCTTTTTTTCGTAATTTCTTTTTACTGGATATAATTTGATTCCAATACTTTTGAGGTATTTTATTTATGTTTATATTATATTTAATGGGAGTCTAACATTTAGCAATCTGGCCTGTATAATTAACAAACTAACAGATTTTAAAGAACAAATTAGGTGATAGAAAGAGATGTACAAATGATACATAAAAATATTAATTTGGAAATGTTGTTAAAGAAAATAGTTGTGGGAATTTTGTCTTATTTTATAATATATAAATGGACTTTTATTACTAAATATACTTAGATTTCAATACTTATGAGATGTTTTGTTTAAATTTTATGTAATGAGGGTCAAATATTTAACAATCTGGCCTGAATTGTTGACAAATCTCTCCTTTTTTTCGTAATTTTTTTTACAGGATATAATTTGATTACAATACTTTTGAGGTATTGTATTTATGTTTATATTACATGTAATGGGAGTCTAACATTTAACAATCTGGATTGTGTAATTAACAAACTGACATATTTTGAAGAGCAAATTTGGTGTTGGAAATAGATGAACAAATGATATATAAAAATATTAATTTAGAAATGTTGTTAAAGAAAATAGTTGTGTGTCTTATTTTGTAATATATAAATGGGCCTAAAATATAAATCAGCTACTCCTTTTAGTGAAGTATTAAAGTATTAGAAAATACTTTATTCTCATGATACCTAGCATTCAAAAAGAATATTTCAAAATTGTATTCCTATAAAGTTTAACTGAAATGTAACAGGGTTTAGTAGAAAACCAATACTTTCTATAGAAAAAGGAAAAATATTTTCTAAGGACAAAGTTACACAAAAGGATTGAAAATCATATTCAACATCAAACAAACCTCAACTACAATGGAAAAGCTCTGCAAAAGAAATAAAAATCATTTTCAGCATTAAATTAATTTTAGCTGAAGATAATGTCAATAACAACGCCTTCACTGTCGTTCTTAGGCTAAGAATCCTTTACCTGCTTTAAAAAAACATTTAAAAACTGGTTGAGGCTTTTTAGGAATGAAATTATTTACATTGTCTAACAGGATATATAATGTTTGTAACCTAGACCAATTTTTAAAAACTGTTCTATTTCTCTTAACCCCTTATTTTTTTAAAAAAATTATGAGCTTTTAAAAATTCTTCTATCACAATTTTTATTTCATTTTTAATTTTATGAGTTTTACTTCGAAATATTTTCCTTTATCTGATAACATGAATGATAAGGTAGAAATCGATAGAAACTGCAAAATTATTTACCTCAATTATAATCCGTATGGCAGCTACTCGAAATCGTCGTATTGGGCGAAAGTGACGCGTCATCATCAACACTAGGGCTGCATCATAAATTGATAGTCTGAAACAAAGAATACTGTATTGCAATTATTGCTTTCTGTTGTTGAGTTAAATATAGAGTTCAATGGCAATTACAGCACCATATGAAGAAGGCATTATGAATTATGTTCTAAGCTGATCGAACGGTGTTATAAAATAAGTCTGGCAAAAAAAAAGAAACATATATCACTGGAATATTGTTCAGCCATCACGAGAACTGTTCCCGCAAGTGAAAGTCTGAAGTTATCTGTCTTGCTGTAAATAATAGTAAAACTATATTCAGTTAGCATGACTATCATAACCTATACCAAAGTGAAATGACTTATTCCACAATCCTGTTTGAAGTGATTTGTAACCGTAATTACTGTAACTTTTAATACACGAGTCTGGTGCCTGATGTCGTTCTCGTGATAGGAAGAGAGTACTTAGGGATCAAGGAATTCACGTTTATATAAAAAAGACAGTTTTATGAGAGACCAAATTAAACGGTAATACCTACTCAAGGCAACGAAAGGAAAAGTAAGTTCGGTCATCTAAGTTTAATGTAAGTTAGGTAAAGTAATTAAAATAAATTTGGTGAAGGAAACTGAAAAAAAAAAATATCATTACTTTATCTCGGGATTATTGGGCCTGTCTAAAAACAGATGAAAGTCATTGCCTTGACTGAATGCGTTTGAATTAACATTCACTGTAATTACTAACCCATTTCTGAATTAACATTTATCATTGCATTTATATTATCATTGACTTTAATAATTTATATGTATCCTTTCAAAATTTTTTTGAAACTGTACCATGAAATATGCCTGACTTATTACTTTAATAACTCTTGAAAAAAATCTTAGAGTTCATATTTTGACTGAACAAAATATAGTCACTACCCTTAATTTTGTAATTTTTTTTTTAATCCTCCCAATATTGCTTTGGTTCTAATATTGCTTTGGTAAGGCAAACGGGTTTTTCCGATGATCACATGGACGTGATTAAATATATCAAACCAATTTTATTGATTCTATAAATATAAATTTATCGAAACATATTTATGCAATCTAAACACAAAAGTATTTATTGTATTAACAGGATTAGTACACTCAGATTTAGTAACTCTTTATTGTACAGTAAAAATTGAATCAAAATAAGGATGATCAAAACTTACAATCTTGGATTACTTCGAATGCTTTCATCTGCTGGCATTGGCCTAAAACTAAAATGGGCAGTCACTGGCATCGATGCACATTCATCGATCTCATTGTTAAATGGCACTGAATATGAGAAAAATGTGTCAGTAAACGTGCATAAAAACAAAAATATAGCTGTACTACACTACTTAACTTGAATGTTACATTATAATTGATAGTTAGCGTACAGTGTGCAACAAAATAAATGAAACATCTGAATAACTCTTGATTCAATGATCAGATTTTCACTCAGTCTTAATGGTTCGACTTCAAATATGCTAATCAGTTAGAGCGGAAGATGTTTAAAGCTACGAAATCACATACAAAAACGTCTACTTACTTTGATGTTTATTATTCTCTGATATGTTATTATTTGCATACCAATGTCTAGTTATGGACATGCATTCGTTTCCAAGGGGCACTGCTGATTTTCAGAGTTACGCTTAATCAAAGTTAGCACGAAATTCAGTTTTTGACGTTTTTCTGCCCTAAAATTCTTGGTTAACACGTTGAATGCCACGCTAATTTTATACGCCTTGCCCGTTTGGTCAAATGGTAAATAAATTGAATTGAATGTGGGGTTTAATGGCACAAGGTCCAAAAAAGGACATGCTGCCCAAATGGTAAATAACTACAAACTAAATTTGCAAATATTAGACAGGTTTGCTAGCTTTTTGAAAGATTAACATGACTTATCAGAAAAAAGGGTTGAATTATATAAGCCTACGAATTGCTTAGAAATAGTGGAGGATAAAAATCTGCTAAATTGAATTTATTAAACCAAGAATCACAATTAATAAACTACCACTTGAAAATATTTAGTTGCTGTCCGGAGCAAGTTGGCATCTCTGTGCATATAAATAAAACTATTTTGTGTGTTCTATATTGCATTAATTTCTTCAAACCATTTTAGTAACGATAATATTAAAAAATTAAAATTTACTCGAATTGTGTGTTTCAAATAATTTTGGTTTCGCTGGTCACCGGTGACCCCGTGGCGCTACGAACAAACTCAGTGCCGGTCACCCTCATGGCATTCAACGTGTTAAATAACAGAATCTGTGCTAATGTTATTTATCACAAGTTCATACTCTCCTTAAATTTTTTGTTTTTTAATTTGATTTACTTTTCCCTTTTAACTCAAATTTCTTGTATATGGGTTTCTGCCTTAGCTTCATTAACTTTCAATTTTAGATACTTAAACTTGTTCTAAATCTGTGTAAGTTACAATGTATATGCTCAACTACTGCATGTTTTTTATTAATTATTAATCATTACAGATTATTATCATATTTTAATTTCAAGCATAATAATGTATATTTCAATTGTGCAAGATGAATTTATTTTATAATTGCTTATTATCCGCATTTTTGTGCTGCCCTTCCTTTTTAGTCATGCTGTGCCTTATTTTTCAATAGATATCTTTCCCCAATATTTTTTGACTTTTTATAAACCGAAACCATTATATATTGATTGAAGAGTGAAGCTCACGATTAGAAAAGGCTCTGTAATCGAGCACTTTCCTGGGCTATTGATGCTTTTAGAAGGTGTAGCCATTTAAACAATCGAAAAATTTTAAATTCACACGTTTTTTTTTTTTTTTGCCTTTTCTCAAAATAGCATCGTGATATTTTTACAGGAATTTATCTAAAATCATAGCGGATAGTTATGAAATGAAAGGCACGGATAGCCATAAAAAATTTAAAAAAAATCATGATTTTCTTAATAATGTATGATCTGCAAAACTGCAAAAAAAATTAACAATGAGGTACAAAGCAGCGCATTTTTTAAATTATCACTCATGATTTGCTACTTTCTTCGTATAGTTTGGTTACAGTTTTAAAATAAAGTTTGGGGAGTCTTAAAAATACAGGCCGTCAAATCTTACCGTAAGAGCTGTAATTTTTTTTGTCTCCCTGGGCTAGAATTCCAATGTTTTGTGCTATGTCATCTTCAATACCTAATCTTCTTGAGAACCAAAAATGGGCATCATTGTTGAATCTGTGTAAAAAATAATCAACGTCACTTAATTGCTTAAAGTCGAGCTGTTAAAAATGGACATTTCATTTAAAATGATTTTGATAGCCATACCAATTAAGTAAATAAAATATATGTACATAAGACCTGATAAAAAAAGTTCCTGCAAAATTTTGTAACAATTTGCTTGATCATCCATTTCCGTTGCACCGTGTCGAGTCTAGCAACACTCATTCCAAAAGTATTACAAACCACTAAAATTGTAAAACAATTTGCTACTAAACTTCCACCTCTTTTTAGAAAACCGCTATTCTTTAAACAACATAGAATTCACTTTTCTCAGAATTCGACACAGTTGCAGTTGCCCGTCTAAAATTTTCATTCAGAATTTTCTACATCAGAAAGGGTTTATTGTTTTTCAGAAAATAAATATTGTGAAAAACTGGAGCTTCTCGGTGTGAAGTTCTGCTTTATTAAAACAAAATTGAAATGGCTAGAGGCAATATAATAGTAAAACATATTTTCAAATTTCTCAGGAAGGAGTTTTTAAGATCGTTTTTTTTCGAAAAACACTACGTTTTCTCCACAGGCAGTTACATGCTTCTATATATTGTGCAGTATTCTAAAAGAAGGTTCAAAAACTTATATAATACAAATTTAGAAAACACAGAGTAGTAAAAATGTCACCTTTGAAAAAGCTTCCTTAGCTTAATACTTTCACCTTAAACAATAAAAATTACCTTCTATTAAATCTAAATTTTCCGCTGCTTTGTTGGAAGCTTGATTACAAAGTTTTTCAAAAATGTGTAATGAATATGTTTTTTATTTTCTATTCTAAACTAAAGGAGTTTTTTTACTCAAGTTATTAATAGATTTTAAAGTAAATTGAGTCGTTACTGTATGGAAAAAATACTTTAGATTTGTCACGAGACTTGATGTAGTCCAATTTATTTTCTAGTTCAGTTTGAACAAAATTCTAAAAAATAAACAATTAACTTTGAGCAAAAAACTGTGCTTTCGAAGTTCTTTTTACTGTTAAAAAAATGGAAGCAGCCACAAAGAGTTTGCAAGACAAAATCTTAGCACAATTACCAAATAGCACCAGCAGGTCATTAAATGAAGTGTTTACATTAAGATTGGTAGAGAATTTACGGTACCAGAGAGTCAAGCCCTCGAGTGCAAAGGGTTAAGGTATCCGAACACGTTCGGAGGATTTTTTTAAAAATATTAAGTTTCAGAACACTTTAATTATGTTTTTATATTTATTATATGTAAAAACTAATATTAAATAAGAGAAATTAGACATTTATATTATATTTTGTTTTTAAAAGCTAAATAACAAGAAAAAAATGATGTTTTTTTCATAAAACTTGTGAAAGGATATACTTCACCAAAATTATTGTATCAAAAAAGTGTTATTATCAAAATAAAGAGCTGAATTTTGTCTAGTGATTTGACTACAATCATAAAAATATTTGGAAAATTAAATTTTTTATAGAGAATTGAAAACTTTTTATGAGATTTTTGTCAAATTTTTTACGTCGTATTTCACATTTTAGACCAATAATAAAAAAAGTTTTTCATTCATTC
>NC_092212.1:45029720-45095960 GCF_043381705.1 Parasteatoda tepidariorum | reverse complement strand
ATATACATATACATACATATATATATATACATACATATATATATACATACATATTATAAATTTAATATACCACCAGTTAAGCTTTTCATGCTATTCATATATTATATATATATACATATATATATATATACATATATATATATATACATATATAAAAAACTGCCGGAGGTCTATATTTTTTGGCGACTTTTCGATTGAGCCCGCCTAGCCGGAATGTACCCAAACGAGCACCATAAACAAATTTTTCAAATTATGAATGACGGCAAATATAGGTCGCTTTAAAATATAATTCATAATGTGTATATATCAATAATAAAAAAATATTTCACCGCAATGCACACTTAATCATTTGTTTGTTTTATGCTTCATATTTAAATTTTTTTTATGCAAAACATTTCCGACATTGTGTATTTCTGTAAAACTGGAGTGATTTTTGATTTTGTAGGTAGATATAGGTAGACGTACGTTACGTACACGGTAATATGGAAAGAAAGCTTCCTCTAATTCATTGTTTTCAATGAGCATTTTCATTTTCATTAAGTATATACTAACAAACAGTATTCCTTTTAAATTGCGCCCAATTGGTCAGGATAGCCTAGTTGGCAGGGGGGCTTGACTCCCATTCGTGAAAACGGGAGTTCGAATCCCGCCGGACAAAGCTCACCGTGCAGTAAATGGTGACAGTTGTACGTTAAATCTGTCGACTCACAAAGTCCTCCACGTTATGTCACTATATGTACTGAATTGGAGATTGATTCAGGTCAAAATTATGATCTGCGGCTGAATGAATGGGTGTATGAACGGGTCAGATGTATTACGTATGGGTGTGGCAGAAGTCGAATTCTTTGTCTTAATGGTCACCCTTGTCTTAATGGTCTATGACAACCACAACAATTGTGCTCCATTGTTGTCAGTCACTTTACTTAAATCATATTTTAAAAAGAAGATATAAGTTAGATGCATGTAAAGAGAGGAAATCGTTATTCTTTTTGCTTAGCATTTAATGCTTGATATAGATATGGATGAATTAAATAGTTTTGTAGTGTTGATTAGATCAAATCACAGAAAAATTGCGCTAAAATCTTTCTGATTTAAATAAAAAATACACATCAAAAAGTCACATTCCTTATGATAATTTAAGATTTATTCTTAATCAAATGTTTCTATCGAAACATAATTACAAGTATGCAATGTTGGGTAAATATTGGGATGTCTAGATTTTTTATTGGTCCTAGAATGGCTTTCAATAATGGACCTCGATTCATTTCTATCTAGGCCCTTATAAATCTGCAATATTGTACAAACATTGGGGTGTCTATTCCTTAACGGATTCCATACGGGATGTATGACTATAATCTTCCCAATTCTCTTGGATCTTTTCCCATCCAAGGGAAAACGCTGGGAAAAGAGTCAGAAAGACTATAGTCACGTATGGAATTCGTTGTTAAGTTCAGACTTAAAACACGTCATGATTGTTCAGCAGAACATCTGAACAGCATTGGCATCCTTCCAACAAGTGAATGTCAAATCTGCAGAGCAGGTAAATGAATACTGAACAATTACCATCATGTCCAGGACTCGATAAAGAATCTCAAAGAAGTGGCGATGTTCACAAGTTATCTTGGCATGCTAGACGTATAATGAATTCTCTGAATGAATTTCGTGTCTCCATTAGTCTGACATTTTTATTTAAGTTCACTTTAATTTTGTTAACCTTAATTTTCACTATTCTTGGTTACTGTTCACGTATTTTAATTGTTGTGTATTCTTATCGTTCATGTATTCATATTACTCATGTTCTCGCTCTTTGTATATGTTGCTTGTATTACCACCTTGATCAAAAAGTTCCCGGAATAACCCCCGGGTGGCGCTACCATTGTTCCGATTCGAGTTTTCTTCTTTTTTTTGTTGTTAAGTTGGTACATCTGTTGTTGATATTCCCTTTAAATCATAGCGTCATAGCTTGACATTTGCCAAAGTTATGTAGCCAAGAGTACATCTATCTCTGTGTGTGTTGGCGATTTTTTACAATTTTGGAAATGGATTTAAATTTGCAGCAACGAACTTGTATTAAATTTTGCGTAAAAAACGGATTTAATGGTGCGAGAACGTTGGAAAAGTGGCAACGATTCTCTAAAGAAAACGGTCGTTTACCAGTGGCACGAGCGGTTCAAAAGTGGTCGTGAGTCAATCGAAGATGATGATCGCAGTGGCAGACCATCAACATCGAAAACCGACGAAAACATTGATAAAGTAAAAGAAATGTTGGTCAATAACCGTAAATTAACCATCAGAGAGATAGCGGATGGCTTGAACATTGGCTATGGATCCGTCCAAGACATTTTGGTTAATGATTTGGGTTCCCGTTGTGTAGCAGCAAAGTTGGTGCCAAAAGACCTCGATTTAATGCAAAAAAAAAGTGTAGACGTCGCAAAAGACATGATTTGCTAGGCTGAATCCGATCCCACATTCATCAAAAGGATCATTACTGGAGACGAGACGTGCGTTCACGAGTACGACGCAATCCAGACATCAGGCAAGTGAATGGCGTTCATCTAATGGTAATAAAATCGCAGGAAGCACTGGATGGACATACCGAAAACCGAATATAAAAAATGTTTCGAGGATTGGATCAAGCGCTGGAATAAGTGTGTTGCAGTCGATGGGGATTACTTTGAAGGGGACAATATAGATTTAGATGAATAAACTTGTATTTTTAATTTTCTGAATAAATTCCGGAAACTTTTTGATCAAGGTGGTATATGGATTGACTTCCAATAACGTGATATGTTAAAAAAATTTTAATATTGTTCTAAATCTTAATAAATCAAGGTGCTTTATTGAAAGCCATTCTAGGACAGAAATTAAAAATCTAGAAAACCCAACATCGGTCCCTCGGTGCATGGCCCTATAGGACCCATATTGGGCCGATTCGGGCCCAACTGGTGCCAAGATAAATTTGTTGCTGTGATAGTAATTTTTATTTATTTCATACATAACCTAACTGATTGAAATTTTAAAAATGTAAATTAAATATAAAACTAGAGTTTAAACTTTTGTTTAATTAATATAAATTTTTTAATATCCACTTGCTTTTTTATTTATTACGTCATGTTTTTTAATATGTCATAATGTTGTAGGTGGCAAGCATAATTTTTCATTTCAATAAGTGACACTCTACCTAAAATGATTGGCCACACCTGATGTAATTATTGAAATGTAGCATTTCTTATCTGGTCCCTCTATTCCGCCCAAAAAAGTTTTCACAGTCAGGAGGCACTTCTGAAATAGGAAATTCAGCGTGGAGCATTATACTCAAAAAAAATTTTTGTCGTATAATTTACTAAATGCAACTCCTTGCTCTGTTTAGTAAATTGAATGTCAAAATGGCATTAAAACTGCAAGATCGTCAGGTCATTTAGATGTCTTTATTATTATTACTATTATTTTATTTTATTCGTTTAGACTGAATTACCAATGTCTATACAGCAAAAGCGTTGATAATTTTTTTAAGGAAAATAAAAATTATACATAAGGCATTTATTGCAAAATCCTTTATGAGTCGTTTCTATTTTAACGCTATTACATTTGCATACCTGCCAATTACTACGCTTTTTGCGAAATATTTGTTGAAGTGGTAGACATTTAAAAACCAAAGCTTTCAGAATTGTTGGTGATTTTTATTGACATTTTAAAAGTTTCACCGCGAGAGAACTCGAACAAAGTGCATATGAACTTTTAAATCATTTACGTATAGTGTTGTGAAAAATAGTTTAAATGAATTTTTAAAAAAATCTTGAGTTAAAACATAAACTTAGCTACCACTAGAAAAAGAGTAGAAAGTTGCCAGCCCTGCATTTGTTAAAAATGTTTCCTTTATTTCGTGTTTATTAAAGTTAGTTAGTTTAGTGTTTAGTAAACGGAAATACGAAATAGCGTTAACACTGCAATGTCGTTATGTCATTTAGATGTCATTATGCTATTTTTTACACTAATTCCCCACTGCCTACAACAAAAGCGTTGATCATTTTTAGATAATAAGCTCAATAAATGTTTTGTGTAAAACTCAATCTCAATCCTAAAAATATTTTAACATAACATTTGAAAAAATGGCCAAATAAAGATCGAGAAAAATTACATAACTTCCTTTTTTATTTCTTAAATATTTTTCTAGGTGCCCTATCTCCTATTTTGTGAACATGATTATGTTTTGAAAATAGGTAAAGAGTGATAGCTCAATTGATTAACAGTGTAGAAAAGTGAGTGCACAAAACACCTAAAGCTATTTGATCGTGGGAGAAAACAGATAAGAGTTGAAAAAGGATTTTAGTAGATACATTTTCAAGTTTCAATCTGCAGATCTTGATGCTTTCTAGACTCGCTCTCTTTAATTGCGTTTTTCCACAGCATTTTTTTTGACACTTAAATCATATTTGGGGCCCTTATTGTGTATACGTTTTTGTCGTCATTTTATTGCATCGTCATTTAAATAGTATAATTAGGATGATTATTATAACGCCGTATAATAAAGACAAGAATGTATAAGTTGGCTGTTATAAATAATTTATATTATTCTTTGAAAATTAAAAATAATTTAGAAGGATGCTGTCATGCTGAACATCCTTTATCACCAATCAGGAAATTAGATATTACTTACCACGATAAGGATGATGACAGTACACGAGTAGAAAACAGAATCTCTGAATAATGGCCACCAGGTCAACTCCACCACCTTAAGATCAAAAATATTTAATATTACATCTAATAACTTAGATATCTAATATTATATTTAATAACTAGATATCTAATAATAGGCTATCGGTTTTTTTTATTATATATGCATATTTGAAGAGACATTTTCAAGGGTATTTATTGCTGTTATTGTCTTGCCTGTTTCAGTGCTTAGTATTTAAAAAAAAGGGCGTTTATTAAACAGGGTAAATATCATAAAGTTGTGACATTATGGGTGTGTTTAATGTAACAGAAAAATGTATTTGCTTTAACTTTAATTTTGACCCCTTAACGGCCACATAATTTTAAAGAAAACGGTCATAAAAATGCACATTTTTTATTCAAAAAAAAATTGCTTAAAACTAAGTTTATGCATTCAATTGTGGGTCAATATTTAGCCTACCATGTTTGATGAGTGCTGATATCTAGTTTAAAATAAACTAACCATCTACAAACACATTGAAATAGTCTGGTACTGCCCTCTGGAGTTTAAGATTGTGGCATAAACATGATTCCGGGCATTAAAAGAGAATGCTTTAGTCTTTTTGGATCGTTTCTTTTGAATAATTCAGCCCGGAAATATCACGGAAACAAGAAGAAGAGCGCGAAATTTCACCCCGAGTTTCGAGACACTTGCATGATTTTTATTTTAAATTTGATTGTGGTAAATAGGATAATCTAAGGAATTATTTGAAATTTTTCTAATAGATCTATAACAAAATAAATTGGATATTAATTTTTTCTTATTTCTCCGATTGTAGCCACTCTACAAATGTCACATGTTCCACCCACTCAACTCGGCATACGTTAATTTGGAAGGAGAAAACCCTTTCCACTGAAAAATATTAATTTAATCGAGTAATTTAATGACTGGACTAAATTAACATTTTTCGTTACTGTGACGACCATTCGTTTATATATTGTTATTATATATTTGTATTAAATATTTTTCGCGTGTTATTTTTCCCAGCTGTTTCTATGAAGATGGTTTACTTTTAAATTTAGAAGCATACTACTATTTGCTGTAATAGCTACCAACCTAGACGATTTTTTGGGGGGAAATTTTTCAGTGGTAGTAGAATGTTACTGAATCTTTTTTTTAACGTGTGCAGATTTTATTTTCATTTTTCTTTAACATTAAAATATGGTTTTTGATACTGATAAAATATTTCTCGGTGAGCGCAATAATTAGTACAATTGTTAATACTCTTCGATATAGTGTGTGAATAACGTAAAAATAGAAAAGTAATAATGAAAGAAAGGATTCTATAAATCGGAGAATCAGTTTAAAATTATATAAGAAATAGCTGCCTTTGTGCTGTAGACGCTAAGAACGCAATTTTTTGGATGATTGTTTTAAGATATCGTTGAGATTTTAGATTTATGTAATTCATCGGTATATAGAACGTCCCAAAAAAAAAAAGAAAAAAAAAGTAAAAGGAAAATGGTAATTTCTCAAATGCACAGTGCTTTTTTATTTGGTTATTCTTTGTTCATATTTTTTTTGAATTTATTAATTATTTGCATAATGAGACAAGGCAATAACTCTAATAATTTAAGAACAGTGATTTAATAATTCTAGTCTATAACTGATTCAATGGAAGAACACTGATTTATTAATTTTAAGCTTTACCTTATGTAATTTAAAAACACTGATCAAAGAATTATAAACTATAAGTCATATAATCTAAGAGTAATGATTTAAAGAATTTCAAGCTATAACTCATGTAATTAAAGAACATTAAACGATGAAATTTAAGCTATAACTAATGTTATTTAAAAAACCTAACTAAAAATGTAAGTTTTTTTTCCTCGATTTACTATAAATTAACAGTACTCACAACAAAGCAGCATTTCATTATTAAAAAAAATAATATATTGCAAAAATAGGAGAAATAAAAAAAGACTAGCATAAATAGAATATATGAAGTTAAAAACATTATAATCATTTTCATAAAATAAAATTGATCAATATATTTAATTTAAGCATTTTACAAACTTAATTTTAATTAGCATATAACTTTTACTGATTATGAGTTAGTTTTTTTTTTCATTCATCAAAGACTATAAAAGTTAAAAGAAAGAAATTCCTGATACTTTCGAAGACTTTAAACAAAAAGAAACTAAACGAAAGTAGAGGGAGAAAAAAGTAAAAAGTTCCTATAAGAAATTCTTAATTAAATTTATTTCGAAACAAAAAATAAAAACCACCGTGGGCTTAAAGAAAATGCAGAGGTAAAAGATGCGTAGTTTTTAATTACCGTCTAATAAGAGGGCAATCTATACAATATCAGTATACTATTTGGCAAACTACGAATTGTTTATTTTTTAATTATATTTAAATGTTTTGTTTCTTCAATGAATGCTAAAAACAATAATCGAAGGAAACTAACACAAGTATAACTTATACTGCCATCCATCAGTTAATTTTTATTAAATACTGATTACTGAATAATCTAAAACTTTGCTGTCTTTCTTTTCACAGTGTATTAGCTTTTCATTGATTGCTGACTTCAGTAATCGCGTCTTTATCGTAATCTAACTGAATCATCACGGTATAGACTGGAGAAATGAAATCGTTACTTTATTTATTTTGCTTAATTAATTTTTTACATATAATTAATTTTTTACAGAATATGCTTACCCTGCCAGAAAAAATGCCACATATACCTATTACAAACAACACATTGAAAACTGCAGATCCAACTATTGTTCCTGTTCCTACATCACCTTTGGCAACAAGGACACCTAAAATNGCTCATATTTTTATTTTATTTCATTTGTTTCTTGTATTTAAATGAATAAAAAAATCTTGTGTTAAAACATAAATGTAGTTACCACTGGAAATTTTTTTTACAAAAAGCGTTGAAAGTTGGCAGCCCCGCATTTGTAAAAAATGTTTCCTTTATTTCGTGTTTATTAATTCTTTAATGGGCCATTTATTTCTACTAAAGGTAAATTAAAGTATTTTTGGAATTGGTGTTAAGGATATTTACCACAACCTATTAGGAACTTATTGACTTTAATTTTTTGTTATTTATAAAATAAATGCTACAAACTTCAAAATGAATTATGCATTTTATGACTTTTATATGCTTTCTAAAACAGGCAAATGGTTACCAATTTTATTCAAACGCACTACAAGAAAGCTGAAGTTATTAACAAATGGAAACCCATATTAAAAGTGGTAAAAAAGTTCACCATGAACTTTAAAAATTGGTGGTAAGTATACTTACCACGGCCTTAGAAAGGGTTAAAGTTAGTTAGTTTAGTGTTTAGTAAACGGAAAGATGAAATAGCATTAAAATTACAATGTCGTTATGTCATTTAGATGTCATTATTGCTACTTTTTTTCCTACTGCAGACAGCAAAAGCGTTGATTATTTTTAGATAATAAGCTCAATAAATTTTTTGTGTTAAACAATCTCAATCCTAAAAATATTTTAACATAACATTTGAAAAAATGTTATGTTATCAGAAAATAAAAGGTTAAATAAAGATCGAGAAAAAAAACTTAACTTCCTTTTTTATTTCTTAAATATTTTTCTAGATGCCCTATCTCCTATTTTGTGAACATGATTATGTTTTCAAAATAGGTAAAGAGTGATAGCTCAATTGATTAACAGAGTAGGAAGGTGAGTGCACAAAACACCTAAAGCTATTTGATCGTGGAAGAAAACAGACAAGAGTTGAGAAAGGATTTTATTAGGTACATTTTCAAGTTTCAATCTGCAGATCTTGATGTTTTTTAGACCCGCCTTCTCTAATTTCATTTTTCCACAGCATTTTTTTTTCACACTTAAATCCTAATTTGGCGCTCCTAATGTGTATACGTTTTTATCGTCATTTTATTGCATCGTCATTTAAATAGTATATTTAGGATGATTATTATAACTCTGTATAATAAAGGCAATAATGTATAAGTTGACTGTTATAAATAATTTATATTATTCTTTTGAAATTTAAAAATAATTTAGAAGGATGCTGTCATGCTGAAAATCCCTTATCACCAATCAGAAAATTAGATATTACTCACCACGATAAGGATGATGACAGTACACGAGTAGAAAACAGAATCTCTGAATAAGGGCCACCAGGTCAACTCCACCACCTTAAGATCAAAAATATCTAATATTACATCTAATAACTTAGATATCTAATATTATATTTAATAACTAGATATCTAATAATAGGCTATCGGTTTTTTTAGTTATATATACATATTTGAGGAGACATTTTCAAGGGTATTTATTGTTGTTATTGTCTTGGCTATTTCAGTGCTTAGTATTTAAAAAAAGAGTGTTTATTAAACAAGGTAAATATCATAAAGTGGTGGCATTATGGGTACGTTTAATGTGACAAACAAATGTATTTGCTTTCACTTTAATTTTAACCCCTTAATGGACACATAATTTTGAAGAAAACTGTCATAAAAGTGCAAATTTTTTTATTCAAAAAAAATTGCTTAAAACTAAGTTTATGCATTCAATTTTGGGTCAATATTTAGCTTACCTTGTTTGATGAGTGCTGACATCTAGTTTAAGATAAACTAACCATCTATAAACACATTAAAAATAGTCTGGTACTGCCCTCTGGTGTATAAGATTGAGGCATAAACATGGTTCCGGGAATAAAAATAGAATGTTTTGGTCTTTTTGGTTCGTTTCTTTAGAATAATTCAGCCCGGAAATATCACGGGCACGAGAAAGAGAGTGCGAAACTTCACCCCGTCATTCTGACGAGAGCGAGAAGGAAGCGGTTAACATAACTAATCCGCATTAGTTTAGAGACACTTGCATGATTTTTGTTTTGAATTCGTTTGCCGTAAATAAGATAAGGCAAAGAACTATTTAAAAGCCTTCTAATAGATCTATAACAAAATAATTTGGATATTAATTTTTTCTTATTTCTCTGATTGTAGCCACTCTACAAATGTCACATGTTCCACCCACTCAACACTGCATACGTTAACTTGGAAGCAGAAAACCCTTTCCACTGAAAAATATTAATTTAATCGAGCAATTTAATTACTGGACTAAATTAATGTTTTTCGTTACTGTGATGACCATTCGTTTATATTTATTGTCGTTGTATATATGTGTTAAATATTTTTCGCGTGTTAATTTTCCCCGCTGTTTCTTTAAAGATGGTTTACTTTTAAATTTAAAAGCATACTACTATTTGCCGCAATACCAAAGTTACCAACCTAGACGATTTTTTGGAGGGAAATTTTTCAGTGGTAGTAAAATGTAACTGAATCTTTTTTTTAACGTGGGCTGATATTATTTTAATTTTTCTTTAACATTAAAATATGGTTTTTGATACTGATAAAATCTTTCTCAGTGAGCGCAATAATTAGTACAATTGTAAATATTCCTCGATATAGTGTGTGAGTAACGTAAAAACAAAAAAGTAATAATGAGAGAAAGGATTCTATAAATCGGAGAATCAGTTTAAAATTATATAAGAAATAGTTCATATATCTGCCTTTGTGCTGTAGACGCTAAGAACGCAATTTTTTGGATGATTGTTTTAAGATATCGTTGAGATTTTAGATTTATGTAATTCATCGGTATATAGAACGTCCCAAAAAAAAAAAGAAAAAAAAAGTAAAAGGAAAATGGTAATTTCTCAAATGCACAGTGCTTTTTTATTTGGTTATTCTTTGTTCATATTTTTTTTGAATTTATTAATTATTTGCATAATGAGACAAGGCAATAACTCTAATAATTTAAGAACAGTGATTTAATAATTCTAGTCTATAACTGATTCAATGGAAGAACACTGATTTATTAATTTTAAGCTTTACCTTATGTAATTTAAAAACACTGATCAAAGAATTATAAACTATAAGTCATATAATCTAAGAGTAATGATTTAAAGAATTTCAAGCTATAACTCATGTAATTAAAGAACATTAAACGATGAAATTTAAGCTATAACTAATGTTATTTAAAAAACCTAACTAAAAATGTAAGTTTTTTTTCCTCGATTTACTATAAATTAACAGTACTCACAACAAAGCAGCATTTCATTATTAAAAAAAATAATATATTGCAAAAATAGGAGAAATAAAAAAAGACTAGCATAAATAGAATATATGAAGTTAAAAACATTATAATCATTTTCATAAAATAAAATTGATCAATATATTTAATTTAAGCATTTTACAAACTTAATTTTAATTAGCATATAACTTTTACTGATTATGAGTTAGTTTTTTTTTTCATTCATCAAAGACTATAAAAGTTAAAAGAAAGAAATTCCTGATACTTTCGAAGACTTTAAACAAAAAGAAACTAAACGAAAGTAGAGGGAGAAAAAAGTAAAAAGTTCCTATAAGAAATTCTTAATTAAATTTATTTCGAAACAAAAAATAAAAACCACCGTGGGCTTAAAGAAAATGCAGAGGTAAAAGATACGTAATTTTTAATTATCGTCTAATAAGAGGGAAATCTATACAATATCAGTATATTATTTGGCAAACTGCGAACTATTTATTTTTTAATTATATTTTAATGTTTTGTTTCTTCAATGAATGCTAAAACAATAATCAAAGGAAACTAAATCAAGTATTACTTTTACTGTCATACTTAATTTAATTTTTATTAAATACTGATTACTGAATAATCTAAAACTTTGCTGTCTTTCTTTTCACAGTGTATTAGCTTTTCACTGATTGCTGACCTCAGTAATAGTGTCTTTATTCTAACAGAATCATCATGGTATAGATTGGAGAAATGGAATCGTTAGTTTTTGTATTTTGCTTAATAAATTTTTTACGTAAATTGCACAGAATATGCTTACCCTGCCAGAAAAAATGCCACATATACCTATCACAAACAACACATTAAAAACTGCAGATCCAACTATTGTTCCTGTTCCTACATCACCTTTGGCAACAAGAACACCTAAAATAAAAAGAAAAAGACTTAAAACTTCGAGAAAATTTAAAGACTTTAAACAACAAATTTACTCTTTCACACCTGTTGTAATTTTTATACAAAGCAACTTTCAAGGATTTTTGTAAACCTCCAGCACTGTTATAATTTTCTTCAACAATTATGACAACACTAATCTTCTGTCAAGTACCCTTTTTTACGTGCATTTGAAAAAACATATATGTATATTCTTTTAGAAAATAGCTTTTATATTTATGTTCAACACCGTAGCCTTAAAATTTCGAACCCAATCCAGAAGACAAGGGAACTCCTAAATTAAGTAAGTGTAGGGAGAAATTTGCAGACCTGCCAACTTTCAATCCTTTCGAGGATGGTTTTCCCCAGTGGTAGTAAATTCGAATTTAAATTACACATCTAGGCAGCAACATATGCTGTTTTTTGGATAAGTTTATATGGACAAGCACTTCTTTCTTTCTTCATTTATAAAAAATTGGGCACCTGGGCAGCGCAGAAGGCCCCTATCCCATCATGAAATAGTATAAAAAGTTAAAATAAAAGACAGTTTGATTTCAGCAGTCTATGGGGTGGCTGTTACAGGGAGACAAGCACCTTGCTTGTATAACTGAAAGAAAATGAAAATAATAAGAGCAACTTGCTGTAATCTGTGGATGGCTNCAATTTCTATTCTTAACCATTAAAGCTTTTATAACTATCTGTATTGCGTGCTTATTTTAAACCACCAAAACCAAGAACGAATTGATGTTACATAAAAAATTATGTTTAAATGAAACAGCATTTTTCAATCTTTAAAAGAAAGTTTTTTTTCTTTATTATCTTTCCTATTTTAATCCTTTAACAACAGTGAGCTTCAACCAACATGCCGACTACTATTAATACGACCACAAACGGAAATGTTAAGTAACGATTTTCGAACATTCTTTTAGATATTTTACAAAAGTATTTTCAGTTTTCTCAGTACGCTTATAAGCGCACCCACAAAGTACTATCACGATTTAATTCCTTTTTTTTTTATAAAAACAACCAAAAGGTATTTTAAAAAAGTTAAAGACTACATGAACTGAAAAAAAAAAATGTAGTAAAAGCTCATGTCATAATGTAATTTCAGCAGAGAAAACCTAACGATCTATTGATATTCACAAGAGACGTACCTTGACATAACCTTAAATCCGTCACATTGTCCGTGGGATTGTTTTCACTCATTTTTTACAATTGTTATCCGCTTAATTTGAAAATAAAAAATACTACCCTATTAAATTATATGTGTATCAAAACAAACTAAAAAAATATTTATAGAAAAACAACACTTTTATGACTTTTATTATTTTTATGCTAGTGAGAACCAAAACAATATGGAAATGAATGAGGGAAAACTGGATCCTACCACGTGATTTCCCGGCCAATGAAAATGTAGCGCTAAACGTTTAACGCAACCTTGTTGAAAGTCGCAATAAGATGTATAACTTCATTAGCTTTTAAAATCAGTTAGTAACACAGCAGAAACTAAATGTTTATTAAATTTTTAACTTAGTGGCTTTCATCTAGACTAGGGATTCGCAGCGCGTGTTGAATCCCTGAATAACCTTATTCATTTTAAAACAATAATTTGCTAAGAAAAGGAAAGAGATCGTAAAAGGACAAGCATTCTAGATAATCACTAGTAATGTAAATATCATGGTTGATGTTGATTAAAAAAATTAAGTGAATTAATCAGTTAAAAGATTGATTAAGATGGAATCAATAAATCAATCGTATTCAGTCTAATATGCTTACTACGAATATTTTACATGATATTGTTGCCTTAAAAGCAAAAAAAAAAATTTAATTTTTTAAAAATCAAACTTTATTCACATGATGTCGGAAATTTTGATACCTTTTGTGACTATAGTACAAAACAGCATTAGCTGTTTTGCAGTCTAGTACTATAGTTACATTTCTCATAACAGTCACATTTTGTCTGTTGTAAGGAATAAAATAAATATATTTTATTTTAATATTATTTTAATTTTTAACAAAATACCAACATCTTAAAAATCGTAAAACTTAGTAATCTGATTAAAATCATCTACGAGATTCTTTGATTATATTATATATATAGCAGATGCTTGGCCCCTGTTATTGTTCTTTTTTGGTGGTTTTTTGAAGACTTACAAGCATGCATTAAAAATAAAATCCATGAATTAATGAAAAAAATTAAATTAAACGAATAATGTACCTTACAAGAAATTATTTAAACATATTATGTATGCATAAATTTTATTTCATTGTGCATTTATAAAAAACTTATATTTATTTAATATACATTTATTACGTAACATATTTATGCGCTCTTATTTATTTAAATTGTTCTCTTTATTAGCAAGGATGAAATTAGACATTTTGTTTAGACCTTTAATTACTACTTATAACAACGAGGAAAACGAAGTTTTGAAGCTTATGAAAAGTTCAAGAATACTTGTGGCATTGAAAACATGCATGTTTGTGGCATGAATTAAAAATTCTTCGGAGATTGCTAAAATTCGGTTTAATCTCAGAAAAACAAAAGGGTAAGAGGAAAAAAAAATTTCTTGAATCTCAATGGTAAACGACGGACAAATATAATTTCTCCGAAAACGCTATTCAAAATTTGCATTTGCCACGCTTCTATAAATCTTAACGTGGTAATTTTATTCACTTCAAACTTCCGGAAATAACTAAAAGAATATTTCGAGTTTTTTTTATGATGTCAGATTGTTTTCTCCTTTTAAAAGAGCCTACAGATTTTTTTAACAGAAAATATTGATTAATAAAGTATTGAAACAAACCTTTTTTTAGTGCATATTATACGAAAGTTTCATTACAAAAACATTGTTAAGAAATGCATTATAAACTATTTTTAATTAAAAAAACTTTTTTGAAAGGCTAGAGAATTTTAACATAATAAAAACCTCATTTTGACATTGTTTAGGAGAGCACTTTGAAATGAAAACCTCCAGCGATTTTCATGAATACAAAAGATGACCGTGTATTGTGCTACCATCAAGTGGAAATTTCAGAAACTTATACATATATTGGATATCTGGAAACACTGCTAAGGAAAGGTTTTATTTAAATTTGTTACCTTTTTAAGAAATGTGGCTTATTACTTTATTACATAGCTGCCAACTTTCACTCTTTCCGAGAATGGATTTTCAGAGTGGTTGTAAAACAATAAACGAAAAACAATTTGACTCAAAAATATATTTATATTTTGATCCCGTTGAAATTCGCTCGAACGAGGATTATTTTGCTTTTATATATTTATTGTAATTATTTATATGTAATGGTAGTCAAACTCATTTATAATTATCATTATAATTCAAAAAGTTAATTGGAATAATCTGAATATTGCTATCATTTTAAATATGATAATAAAATCTTGTTGAGTTGGCAGGTATGTTATTATATACCCTCCAACTTATGAGGATTTTGAAAATAATTCTTTCTAGTGGTAGCGAACCAAAGTAGAAATTTTTAAAGCAAATGGATCTCTCATAAAACTTTTATCAGAACTTAAGAATCTAGCCATATGGCCTGCACTTTTATAAGTAATAGTGGACAAGTTACGCTAAAATTAATTTTTTTTAAATATTAAGACATTAATTTTGCTACCGTCTGAAAAGAAGATTTCTGAAACTACGGAAATTCCGTAGCAGCTGGAGGGACTTTGTGGTAATAATATTACCACAAAGTCTTCATGTATTTAGATGATATAAGTAAATACTATGCTCCGTCCTTTTACTACACTAGAACTTAATAAAATAAAGAGTTTGAAAAATCTATGTTCAAGAAATTACTTTAAGCTTGAACTAATTCAACACTAGTATTATGTTTTAGGTATCGATCTTAAATGGAAAATTTAACTAGGGAATAAAACACTACCCTATTGATCTGCTTCAACTTTAACTAAGCTAACAATCAATATCAATGAAGTGATCTATCAATCTTCGCATAATGGCAGTTTAAACAGTTTTACTTGCCCCCCTCCACCTAAATTTATGGGATTCACGTTGTTTAGGATAGTTCATTATTCGTCCCAGTAGAATATAAATTTGGGTTGGCAGAAACGGTTCTGTGATAATCTACTTTTTTGAATAACAAGTAAAGCACTCAGTACCCTTTACGAACGAACCAAAGTTAAATTTTCCACACAAAATAGATTTAAATCTAAACACTTTGTGAAAATTATTTCTTCTGTTGTAATATGAATATCTTAAATATGCCGACTAGAACTATATATTAGTTTATAATTAGAACAATATATGACGTACAATTAATATGACGCCAATTAATCTCATCTTATATGATTCTAAGTTCTACCCTGTGAACATGTTAAGAATACAGTCAACTTTAAAGAGTTTTATAAAAATATGCATTAAGCGTTTAATTGACGAGGTCGTTTCGATAAGAGGCGTTGGGGGGTAGTGATATTTTTCAACAAGAATAATTCGAAAAAAACTTTTTTTGTGTTGAATTCAATAAACATATCCAATTATTTCAAATTATGTAAACCATTTGAAATAATTGGATATGTTTATTGAATTCAACCCAAATGCTGTAAACCCAGCGATGGTTCAGTCTTCCAATGAGGTAAACCGGGTTCGAATCCCCAGCGATGGCTGATCGATGCGAATTCAGGATCCGGCTTGCACGGACCCCTGTGCTAACGTAAAATATCCTCAGTGGTAGACGGATCAAAGGTTAGAGTTCCTTTGCAGTCAGGCTAACCGTGAGAAGTGCTCGTGGTCTTCCTCTCCATCTTACGCAAATGCTGGTTAGTTCCATCAAAAAGTCCTCAACGAAGGCGAATTTCTCCCAATGCTTGATACAGGAGTTCCCTTGTCTTCTGGATTGGATTCAAAATTACAAGGCTACGGAGTTGAACATTAGTAGTCGTAAACACAAAAAATTGGGTCGGCTGTTCAACGACGGTTATAAATAAATAATTGATATAAATCCAAGCATTTTGCAATCATGAGACAGACTTTGAGGGGAGGTAGGGCACGTAAGGATTAAGAATTGCATAGGAACCCATGACCGGAAATGTATTCGTTCATCGATAGAAGAACTTCCCTATCATGTACTTTTATTTATTTAAATCATCTTAATTTTATGTTTTCTAATAATTATTACTGAAAGTTGTTATCAAAATATCTTAGATTTATGTTGTCTAATAATTATTGCTGAAAGTTGTTATCAAAATATCTTAATTTTATGTTTTCTAATAATTTTTGCTGAAAATTGTTATCAAAATATCTTAATTTTATGTTTCCTAATAATTATTGTCAAAAATTATTATCAAATAGACTCATAAATAGCTGTTTTATAGTAATTTAATAATTTGGCAAAGTTGTTAAATTAGTCTTCAAAAATTACGCTACAAAACCTAATACTGAACCAAAATGTAATTTTCGACAATAGTAATTAAAAAACATGAATTTCAGAAAATTTAGATTTAAAAAAAATACCTGTAGATTTAAGAAAAGTGCCATATCTGCGTAAGAGGACATTTCCAGCCATGATTTCTTTTGCAACTCTTATTTGGGTACTTGCAACTAGAGAAGAAGACGATCACTGATACACAGACATGTGACCTATGACATCAGCGGCAGCTAATCGTTTGTAAGCAAGATGGCGTGTTTAAATAGAGCTAAGTTTCTCCACATAAGTTAGAAAGTTATCGTAATTATTCGATATATTAAATAAGTTAAGTAAAATCTTAAATAAATTATCGTAAAGTTATAATCAAAGTCCCGTATCACACATCAAATTTGTTAAAATATAATTCCTTCTTTTCTACGTCTTTTAATTTACTTAGATTTATTATTTGTATCTACATTTTATTGTAACGGTGATATATTTTTGTTTTGTCTACCTGATAACTTCGATGCATAATTAGCTAGTTTATATTTTACGTGGCTTAGTGTCTGTCATTGTGTTAAGTACGAAATATATAATGAAAGAATTTTAATTTTTATGAAAAATATTTGTGAAAGAATATAGAATGTGTCAATTAAGAGAATTGCTTACGTTAGTAACTGTTCTTTCCATACTAACTCTTCTTACCAGGCTTCTAACATATTTTTCATACTATTTTCTTTCCTACTAATTTCAGGGCATGCATGGATTCTTTGCGATTTTCATCCTCTCATCGTGGTAAGTTTTCATCGTCTTGATGACTCTTATCGACCTATTAAGACTTATTGACTTAGTCGATCGAATTTTGGCACTGTCTGTTTATACAGTTTACGTGACTGTTATGACCTATTGAGACCCATTGACTTAGTCGATCGAATTTTGGCACTGTCTGTTTATACAGTTTACGTCTGAAGTAAATTTGGGATGATTTGTTCAAGTTAGAAGCTCTTTGACTTAAATGTAGATTCGAGAAAATATTTAAATTTTTCTGGAAGCAAGCATTGAACTAAGAGGATATGCGCATAGGTTCAATTCAAGTACTTATATATTTTTCTGCTCATAATTCTTTGTTTACAAAATTTTAAAACACCTTATAATAAATAAAAAAAATGTAAAAACTATTTATAATGTACGTGTAGGAACCCTTTCAATATCTTAAACAGATAGCACAATTGATAGATGAAGGATAAAATAATATTACCTAAAATTGCAGTAAAAAGCTCAGGAGCAGAACTTCCAGCAGCCATGAAAGTAGCACCAGCGACATCTTCGCTCAAATTCAGTCTCTGTCAAAAATAAATAAATATATAAAAATAAATAAAATAATAAAATGTAATACAGGAATATTCATGAACAATTTACAATATTAAAAAAAAACAGACCACCCTGAAAATTTTTTGATCAGATCTCTACGCTTAATGGAGAACTCAGTCTTAACGGTTCTAAGAGGTGAATTCAAGTATGCAACTAATTAGTGAAGACGATACTTTAAATTACAAATTCAAACACAAAAAAAAAACATACTTTTTCTGGCTCAACATAGCTTTTTTTCCGACGGATTAAGATTTCTGCAAATATCTGAGAAATATGGCCCCACTAGTTTGGTCAGAAGAGCTATCCAAAGCTTGGAGACCTTAATGTTAATTTTGCTTTTTGCGTATTTCACCATATCTCGGGAACTTTTTAAGTGAATTGAAAAATTTTTGCACACAAGTATAAAAATTTTTTATTTTGAGATAATTCTACGCAAAAAATAACTTATAGTAAATATTTATCACCTTTATTATTTAATAATAGTATAAATGTTTTAGAATTAAAAAGATAAAAATGTTTTACGTCATTTTAAAGAATATATTTTTACGTGACAAAAAGCTAAATTTAAGCGAAATTGGTCGAATAGTTCCTGAGAAATCGATATTTTAAAAAAATCATATTTTTGAAATTTGTTTTCTTGGCGATTTTACAATAACAATAACGGTATATTATGTATTTTTCCGTAAAACTTTACGGTAAAAAGTACAAGCACTCCGATTGCTAGTATTTCTTACCATTTATATAATTTTACTCATAAATTCATGTAAAAAAAAACTTACTTTCTTAAAAAGACTCACGGTGTTTTATTGTAATGAAATTGAGTGCATGAAAGTTTTAAAACATGGATAGCTTTTAACTTCCTTATGAACTTTCTAAATTTGAAAATCTTTGGAAAGTCATGCTTTTGAATTCGATGAAAAGATTATTTCTCTCTAGAGTTTATGGTCGATAGGCATAATATAAAGCTTTTCATCGTCCTGAATTTACATGCGCTAATGCAGGTTCGGTAAGATCTTCTCTTAATCAGTTGAGGTTGTTTAGTTCGAGTAAAGTTTGGTTTAAACTCAAAATAATGATGAAGGTCTAAATTATTCAATTTTGTATGGAAGTATATCATTGGGTATAATTAAAACAGTCGCTTTAAAGAAGATTTTAAATCAACATATTTAAGTGATGAACTTATTATTCAATAATTTACAAGCATATTTGCACTGAAATATATTTCTTGCTTCATGTTCAATATTTATGTGCTGAAAATGCACTGCATTGCAATGCATTGAATGCAATGCATTTTGATTAACTTTTAATTGTTTTTCTAATATTTATTTTATTTTATAATCGTCGTTGGACAGCTGACTCAATTTTTGAGTTTACAACTACCAATGTTCAATTCCGGAGCCTTGTAATTTAGAACCCAATTCAGAAAACAAAAAACACCTAAATGAAGTATTGGGTAAAATTTGCCGTCTGATAGTACTTTTTGGAGAAACTATAACCCCCATTTGCGTTACATAAAACAGCGAAAAACTCCATAGGTTAGCCGGACGGCAAAAGGACTCTAGCCCATGATCTGCCTATCATTGACGATATTTTACGTCAGTAATGTATTGATAGCTTAATAAATTAGAATTAAAAGAATTTCGCCCCCTCCTAAATATGTATAAATAATCTAAACAGATTTATGCATAAGCCCAAATAGAGTAATGGTCATGTTCAGAAGCTCTGATAAAAGTTTTAGATGCGTCCAATTTGATTGAAAATTTCATGCTTTAGTTCAATGCAATTGAAAATATTAATTTTTTTTGTGTTTCTTATTGTTCTATATAAATTCTCTGTTTTTATTGTTCTTTCTAAGTGATGTTTTTTTATAGATTTTCCTTCATTTTCCTTAGTTTTGAAGGAAACATTTCTTTTTAATTAACATATTTTTTAACTACATTTTTTATAGTGATTTTCTTTTCCACTTTCTGGTAAAAAAAATATAATTTTTTTTTCATTAGAAGTTGTATTTTAGACTTTTAAAACTAGTTACATGAGGAAAAAGATAAATCTGTTTTTTATTTTAAATTTTGTATATTGTTTATTTATCATTTATTATTATTTTTAAAATCCATTTACGCATGAAAAAATGGAATGAAGTTGATAAAATAGAATAAAGAATGAAATGTCATCAAANGTGATGTTTTTTTATTACTAATTAACATATTTTTTACCCTACATTTTTTATAGTGATTTTCTTTTCCACATTCTGGTAAAAAAAATATCTTTTTTTTTTCATTTGAAGTTGTATGTTTGACTTTTTAGACTTAGTTACACGAGGAAAAAGATAAATCTGTTTTTTATTTTAAATTTCGTATATTGTTTATTAATCATTTATTATTATTTTTCAAATCCATTTACGCATGAAAAAATGGAATGAAGTTGATAAAATAGAATAAAGAATGAAATGTCATCAAAATGTAGGTATATATATACATATATAATTAACACAATGTCTGTTTTTTTTTACTCAAAACAGAAAAACTGGAAATTTAAAATATAACTTTTATAACTTTTTAAATAGATTTAATCTTTAGAGCTACTAATATGAGAGACTCGGGCGTAGATCTATAATCTTTCAGAGTTTAGATAAATATTTCCTCAATCGATCGGATTTTGGAATTTAAAAAAAATCTTAGATAAATATTTACACAAAATTTTAATTCAATGCACCTAAATTTCATTGCGAAAAGTTGAGTTTCTTGAATATTTTAATTATTGTTATTTAAATTTTCTGTTGACACATGGATAATCTAGCTGCGTTTTTTTAACTCTTGTGCTAGATATATGATCCTTGAAATCAGAATTCTTAATGATTTTCTCTTTCAAAATTGAGTTTCTAAATTATCTACTCCCTATATTGAAAATCTTTCGTATTTATAAATATGATGGCGATAATCTTCATCGGAATTTGAAACACAATATGTGCAATTATTTTGAAGATTTAGTAAAAAAAATTCAACTACTAGAAACAGTATTCAGGGTCTCAAACATTTCACTGCTTTCTTTAAAAGTAAACTCTAAACTAAAATTAGTGGCGCGACAGCCCATATAGGGCCAAGGCCTACTGTGCCCATCTCGGTTTTCTTGACCTTGAGCTCTGGGGTGCAGGATCAGATGTTCCGGCTAGGTGGTCAGCCGAAAGCGGAACTCCCAGTGTTTAGTTCCCAAGCATGCTTGGTACTCATTTATCGACCCACAGAAGGGATGAAAGGCTGAATCAACCCTGCCCGGCCCGAGGATCGAACTCAGGACTTGTGGCATTGGAGCACGAAGAGCTGCCACTTAGCCACCGGGCATCTTTCTTTGAAAGTACGACCACATTTTCAGACTGTCGCTGTCCCATCCCACATTCTCATAAATCCTCAATAATTCTTCGAATAAAAAGGTATGTTTAATGACATAAATTAAAATTTTTGTGTCTGATATCAGAACTTACTTGGTCACCTGCACCATTTCCTTGTTGATGTTTCTTATGACCCTATATGCCAAGTACGCCAGCTTTTGGTGCGAGTAAAATAAGTCAGAAAGATGTGCTTTTCGTTTTAAACGAGAGCACCGAAAGGGTAGCAGTAGAAAAATGGACTTAAGATGATTTTTGTATTGCAAGTAACTGGCCGGTAGGAAAGAATAGCCTGGCAACCCTTGTACTTACGTTATTTTTTTTCCATCTGTCACATCACTGCTTTAGCATCTTGTGCTTATTGAGCACATGCTAATTTGAAAACTGTAGATTTTACTGAGAAATATAATTTTTTCAAACGTATCGCGAATTAAATAATTTCATACTATCAAAGAATTTTGCGAAAACTTCACCAAGATTACAGAGCATCGTGTTCGACTAGATGTTCCGATTTTTTTTATTTTAATGTTACGAATATGTTTATTAATAATAACCGAATATTATTAAAAATAAGCAAGTTTTTGGTAATTGCCTTGCAACTATGCACCTTAATCACTCTAAGTGGTAAATAAATAATTGGCATTGTAGTTTGGTAAGTGTAATTAATTAGGCATAATTTATTGAAACTTCAACTCAAACGTAATTTTTATATGCCAATGTGTTGGAATAATAAATTTTCCAAGTAGAGTGTTACAACTTAATTGTAACACCTTTTATTTGATCAATCTTGCAAGCTCCATTGAACAATTTTAATGTAACGAGCACAACTTATGTATGCTTCTAACACCCTATCATCTAAGGGAAGGCAGAGACATCTAGGTCAGGGTGCACCATGCAACCACCAGACGAAGGAATGCAGAGACATCTACAGACGGACACCACCTGGGTGATGGAGAGATGGGTTGACCTTTCTGATAAAAAGTGGCAACGTTTATAAAGAATGTTCTGGCCGGTTCTTTTAGTGGCAGATGTGGTTGTAAAGAGATAGATGAAGGTGAGGGGGCCTTCGGTCCCCTACTTTGATTATTTTTCAGCTTCGATGGAGAGTTGGAATGGCATGTGAGATTGATAAATATAGTTTTTACTCACGATCGGAGTTAATCCGAATATTGGTGTTTTAGACACAAATTTAATTTTTATATTGTTTTGGTAAATAACTACCACTTAATTCTATAATGTCAATTTTATTTTATTTTTTTACTACGTCGACTTCAAGATTAAATATTATCTTTGAGTAAATTTTTGTGTCTGTCTCCTTTCCAGCTAGTCTATCATTTTTTTATTTTCAGCCTTAACCTAATTTTATTCTAATTATTTTTAACTTCTAGAGAATACTTTTTCGCAATTTTTACTTCCACTTTTTAATTATTTTTGGACCACCACGCGTGGTACTAAATTTAGTTTTGTACAAATATTTGTAGGGTACCATGTGGTACAATACTAATAATATTTTATTCATAACATTAAACTTTTAATACGGTTATTTTTAGGTACTAATTATTTTAACACACCAATTTAAGCTTTAGGATCAACACAAGACCAACTTTATTATAGAGTTAAAAATAATGTAGTGTTAAAAATAATGACTACGTAAAATATGAATTTTTACCTAAGTTTAAATTTAAAATAATAGCTTTAAAAATTCAATCGTATCATCATTTCTCTTGATGATGGATAATTTTTGAAATCTTGAGTTCATAAATTTTAATATCGTTAAAAAACATGAATGAAAATATTTGCGTATAGAAAACGGCTATTATCAACAACGGTTTACTCAAAGTTGTCATTGCCCAATTTACCTTGTTTCGTAAGGTTAATTGCCACTGCCCGTTATATCCCTGCCCTGATGTTTTTTTTCTTAGTTAAAGGCTATTGACCGGTATTGACACGGTATATCTGCACTATCAAGAAACTAAAATTGTCTGGCTGGTTGCACAGGAAATTATGAGTATTAGAGACTCTAGCCAAATGCGTTGAAAATTATTGCACGAACCAAATTCCATATGTAATTAATAATAATAACCAGTAAATATGATAAATTCTGTTAGATTATTCATTTTAACCACATTTTATCACACTTGAATAACATGGTGAAGATGATGCTCCAGAGAAGGATTAAAATTTTCGAAGAATTCTCTCAAAGATGACAACTAAACAGGTGTTGAGTTCTTAAAATAGTTATTAGTAAATTATAAATCTCTAGTAAAACGTCCTGCACGAAACACTCTTCACACGGATGAAAAAAATATATAACTTTAAAATATATTTTGGAAGTTTGATTACTGAACTGCAGTTATTACTTTGAAACAATTTAAAATCCTCTGAAACATCAAAAGATTTAATTGAACAGTAATCAAGTAACTTTATGTAAAGATATGCTTTAATTTTTTTAACCATAATTCCCTTTCATATTTTTATATAATTATTTTTGATTACTTGAGGATAAAAATGTAAAAACTATGATTAGAAAAGCAAATAAAAATAATGGAAATAAATACAAGAAACATATTAAAAAATCTTGAAACTAAATAAATGAAAAACACGCAAAAAAAAATATCAACCTGCTGCTCAGGCGCAACTCATAAAGAGGAGAAATATGTGTGAGTTACGTTGATTTTTAATTTGTAATAATACGCGCTCCTAATTTGTCTAATAACTCCTAATTTAAAATATTTTGAATCTATTGCACTGAAATGGTAAGAAAACAGGTGTTAAGTAGTTTTTCTCGAAATCTTTCTTTGCGCACTTACGTTGTTTCTTTGATTGCTAGGCAGTATAGTCGTCATTCATTTTGTTATGTTGTCCTAAGAAATAATCAAATAAGTGTTAAAATTTCAAAAAGGTTAGAGTAAACATTGGCCAATGTAGACTAAAACAAGCAGAAACACGAAAAAAGCGTAAATGAATGTACAGAGTTATGCANCTTCCTGCACGAGACACTCTTCACGCAGTTGGGGAAAAAATATAACTTCGAAATATTTTTTGGAAGTTCGATTACTGAACTGCAGTTATTATTTTGGAACAATTTAAAATCATCTGAAACATCGAAAGATTTAATTGAACAGTAATGAAGTAACTTCATGTAAAGATATGCTTTAATTTTTTTAACCATAATTCTCTTTTATATTTTTATTTAATTATTTTTGATAACTTGAGGATAAAAATGTTGAAAATATGATTTAAAAAAGCAAGTAAAAATAATGGAAATAAATACAAAAAACATATTAAAAAATCTTGAAACTAAATAAATGAAAAACCCACAAAAAATAACCTGCAGCGCATGCGCAACTCATAAAGAGGAGAAATATGTGTGAGTTACGTTGATTTTTAATTTGTAATAAGACGCGCTCCTAATTTGTCTAATAATTCCTAATTTAAAATATTTTGAATCTATTGCATTGAAATGGTAAGAAAAACAGGTGTTTAGTAGTTTTTCTCGAAATCTTTCTTTGCGCACTTACGTTGTTTCTTTCATTGCTAGGCAGTATAGTCGTCATTCATTTTGTTATGTTGTCCTAAGAAATAATCAAATAAGTGTTAAAATTTCAAAAAGGTTAGAGTAAACATTGGCCAATGTAGACTAAAACAAGCAGAAACACGAAAAAAGCATAAATGAATGCACAGAGATATGCATACTACAGTTTCGGTTCATTTAAACAAGAGCCTTCCTTAGTGACTAAACACTAAATAATAAAGAAGACAAATACGGGAGACAAACACGTAAAGAGGCACAATAAAGAGACAAACACGCGCAAAATAGTTTAACCTGTTGTTTAATAATATGCTCGTTTCGTTGCAAAGTTATTTCAAGTAGAAAATTTTGCTAATAAATTGAAAATTAAGTTATATTTTCATATTTAAAGCATTGAATCAGTTTAACAATAATAAACGCAACTTTGGTGTAGTTGGCGTAGTTCAAGGCATAATTTTGACACGAAGTAAAAAAAAAATTTTTTTTTTAAAGAAACTTCACCAACTGTGGTATCAGATTCCCTTTTGCTATTCCAATCTGGACATTTTTGAGGAACCTTGACTAGTTTGAACCCCATACTTCACTAGATATAGAGGAATTTATTTGATATGAAGAAAATAAGGCATTCCACTCACCGCACAACATTCTTCCAGAGAGGCAACGAAATAATCGTCACAGACGACGGCAACTGCATAGAACATGTACACGATGACACATATATGCACGATGACAGCTCCGTGAGCCCTTTGATTGTGAGTAAAAAGATCAGGAGGAAATTCGTGATAAGCTGAAAGAAATGAGTAGATCATGTTATTTGCCAGAAAAAAATATGTTTTTTGTTTGAATTAGACTTTTCAAGAATATATCATGAAAATATGTGCTATATGCTCCATTTTGAGTTCTAATGAGTTATAAGCTAATCATTTTTAACATGTGGATATAAACTACATTAAAATAAGAAAGTTCTATGCTCATGGGGATATCAATATCCCCATGAGTTCTATTATCTCTTTTTTACTATTATTTTACTAACCGTAATGAATTCTTAATAAAACCAACTTATTTTCTTCAGACAACAGAAGCTTTAAAACCATGGAGATGGCTCTAGACCAAATACTCATTGCATTATTTTTAATTAATTTATTTATTTTTGCAGTTTCGGCAGGTATAAAGAGTACGCTATACAATGGGATTAACTTATCTCAAATTCTGCTTCATTTCCATAACTAATTTAAAATTTAAAATATAGAAAAAGTGAGTTCATTCAAGCCTAAAATAAGCCATGAAGTTTCAGTTAATGAAAAAAAATGCAAAAACATCAAAATTCAAACACATTATGAGAAGAAAACTTAGTTGCTTAATCCTAAGTTATCCTCTCATAATTTTTTTTTTTTTTTTTTTGATATTGTGAAAATTTCTTTTCAGTATGTTAAACTTCATGACTTAATTTGAGTTAGGTTTGTCTGAACTCACTTTTTTCATACTTTAAATTTTAAATTAATTATGGAAATGAAAGGGGATTTGCGATGAAGAGTTTCTCCCGCGATATAGCGTCTTCTAAACTCTAGATGCCCAAGGGTGAGTTAGTATGAGGCGTAGTTAGAGATCGTTAGAACGGACAGGTAATTCATGTCACCACGCGTTATAATATACAGAATTACACAGTAATATACAGAAAATAAGTATTGACCTCCAAAACCTTTGTTTAACTCTCGTAAACTTTTTTTTCAGAAAGGTGAAGACTGGTCACTCAATTATGACATATTTTTATTTTAATAAAGCGAAACAAGACATTCGTTCACCAAATTATATCAGTGTTGCAAGCAAATTTTTTTTTTTTTTATATGACCAACTTCGTTTTCTTGTTTTAACTTCATATGTTGACCTGACACAGTTATACATAAAATATATCAAAAAAGTAAATGTTACTTATTTACTATTTAGTCCTAATGAAGCGGTAAATAAATAGCTTGATCATCAATTGTAGAATACTAAGTCTTAGTTTACAATATAACAAAAGAATTTAATTTATAATTATAAGGAAATTCAAATTCTGAATACCACTTATCTAATGGAAATGGTATCGATAACAGCCAGTGAGGAATATAAATTACATAAGAAAAAAATTTCAAATGGGATAGAGGAGGATATCGTTATTCATTTTGCTAAGTTTTTAAAGTTGGATGTAAAAATTTATGAATTTAATATATAAATTTGAAGTCTTGATTACGACATATTACTAGGAAAGTGTGCCACGAAGGGTCTGATGTATTTGTCTTCTTCTAGGTTCTGAAAAACATCCTTAAAGTATCGCATTTTAGAGCATTGTCAAAAAATTTTTGATTTAATTTGGCGATGTGCTTGTCGAATCTTTCTAAAATTCTTAAACTCACCAGAGAAAAAATTTTAAGTAAAAAATCATACAAAAATATTGCGGATACAAAAATTGCTAAAAATATTGCTTTACCTTAAAATAAAAAAGAAATCTGGGTATTAAGAGTAAATGTATTTTCTAAACAGATAAGTAATGTACTGGTACTATTCAATTCTTTTTTTTTTTTTTTTTTTTAATTTTAGGCTGAAGACAGCCAAAGATATCTTGATTTCCTACGGTTAAAAAATATTATATCATGCGATTTTTCTGCCCACTGAAGGAAAAAAAATACTGAAATGACAATCTTTGAATAATTCATAGAACTATGGTTCAGATTTTTTTCTAAAATTATGGTTTAAATTTTATGGTTAAATTTAACTCGGTAACTTTCTTTCGATCAATAGATTTTATTCATGAAGCGACACAAATGCTTTATCTCCCATAAATTTTAAATCATAGTTCCACAAAAACAAAAAAACCCTGAATAACCTGCTGAAAAAACTGAATTTACTTTTTGACATTTTATAAATTCATCGTTTATAAGATACCTCGTACAAAAGATTAAAATAGAAACTGAATCCAGAAATTCCCATTCATTTCTATTTTGCTGTTCAAGAATTTTTACAACGGAAGAATTAGTGACGCCTCATCAACGTGGAAAAGGTTGGAAAATTTGATGGTTCCTCTTCCTTTCATTCAGTGAAGCACCACCCAATTTCACGCCCCACGTGATGCTCGTAGGATTTTCAGTCGATTCGGCAGAAATATATTCGACCGTCTTCAAAAGGCAAATCGATCTCTCAAATGATGACGTTTATCACGCGAAATTCCAACTGTTCTACTACCGACTGTTTGCAAAATAATTTTTGAAAATCTTCTGATTTCGTGAGCGGTTGAGTTTTTTTTCTCCCTTGAATATATCCGATAATTATTTCTAGGATTATTAATGACAAATCATTTCTTAATTCGTTGCCATAGTTATGTTTTTTTGGCATAAGTGAATCTTTATTTAGTTTGGAGAGTCGATTAGTTTTATTAAATAGTCTTCGTTTTTTCACAAATTAATCCCCTCACAGTGATGTAATTGCAACACTGTTTCCTAAATAACGATTTTTAGAGCTATGTTTGCTGTTAGCTTGCGTTCGAACATATATTGATCTCTAAGACACTCTAAATTTAAACACATCATGGCACTTACTGTCGTAAAACTCCTAGTCAGTTGCATAAAAGCAAACTTTAATGGTCATTTGGGAAGATTTCATTCTTGCTGGCATGTACGGTAGTTCGAAAATATTCTACTACTGCGAGTTTGTACGGTTACTTGAAAAGACTGTCTACCATTGTCCACACCTACAGCTTTATAAAAAGATTCTACTTTTGCCGAATTGTACTGTTGTACTGGGAAGATTCTTCTATTGTTAACTTGTGCCGTCGTTTTAGAACGATTTTTCCACTGCCGACTTTAAACGGTCGTTTGGAATATTTTTGAAAATGGAGTTGTAAAATAATAAAATTTTAGAAATGTTTTCAAAAAATCAAGCTACTATGCTGACACCTAAAAGCATAACAACCAAACTAATAAATTTTTATTAACAAGTTTGAACTATTGATCTTCCGTTTATTTATTACTGTAGTATTAGACATTGTCTTTCATAGCTGTCAAACTTACCAAATGTAACATTTGAATGCAAATATTTAACCACACATTCTGCAGATAAAATGTAGAATTTCTTTATTGTGTTGCAGATTAAAACTGAAATTCCGATATTAAGCATAGCAAAAGAAAAAATTTTGAGCAATATTCGAATAGCATTTTCTTTTTTACTTTGGTTTATAACATTTTAAATTGGTCGTTTGAAAAATGTCAAATTAGATTGAAGTGAACGATATAATTTTTGATGAGCAACAAATGAGTAGATTTTTGCTCTAATTTATTTATAATTGCTTTTTATATTCCTTTGCCTATCATGGTCGGTAGGCACTTTATTTACGTCGCACTAGAGTAGCACAATGGGCTATTGGAGGCGGCCTGGGAAACATCCCTGAGGATGATCCGAAGACATGCCATCGCAATTTTGATCCTCTACAGAGGGGACGGCTCCCCTGCTTTGGTAGCCCAACAACTGAGCGTAAAGTCGAGCACTTTACGGTAGAATAGTTTAGCGAGGACTGGTATCGTACCACTCACCCTTGAAGCGAGTATAGCTTTTTAAAATGCTGATCAATGACTTATGAATAATATCCTAGATAACAGGGTAAGTTTGATTTTAACGTCAGCAACAAGGTTCATAAATTATTATTAAATAAACCATACATGCTGGAAACAATGTTAAATTTAACTATGCTAGTTCGCTTTCTCCGAATTGGAGCATAGGGCTTCTATCATAGACTTCCATTTCATTCTATTTGAAACCATGCAGAGAAGCAAAATTTCTGGCCACCAATTTGTATAAACAGCCCTTTTATACCGAGATTGAAACTCCCGTTGCAAAACAAGGCTGGAAAAACCTTCTGAAATCGACGATGAACCATCATTCGCAAATCAAGAGTAAAAAGCGTTCTAAAACCAAAGATAAATTCACATTCTCAAGGTTTATTCTAGATTTTATGGACATGACTAAAACTATGTTTATTCGCTCAGGCTTTAATATACTTTATTTAACATCTTAAAATTGAATGTTGACCTGTTCCTTGAAATTTTAAAACAAACAAAATAAAAACAAAGTTAGAAATGCACAAGTAAAGCTCGAATGAAAGAAAAGGCAAAAACAAGATTTACTAAGTTTTAAAAAATAAGAATAGTCAACTTTCCTATACCACGAAAATAAAAAAAAATACAACGCTTGCTATAAGGTTGTATGCTATTTGGGTATCCCTTTATTATTTATAAAATCCGAATAATTAGCATAAACTTTGTTTGAATATTTTAATAACAGTAAATATATTTTAAGACTCCAAATTCCTCAGGCATATCTTCAAATTTTATGCTCTCATTTATTTAATATTACTTTATGCAAAAAGAAATGGCAGTGCAGAGGAAATCCAAATCCCATCATAATACTTGAAACCACTTAGTAATGATTAATCATCTGTTAAGAATACATCCTCTACGACGGATGCATAGATAATCAAATCACGCGATAAAGCGAAAAAGATGGTTTTCTTTTAATGCATCTCTAATCTGTTTATAACAGAAAATCGTGGCCGTTGTTTTGACATATAACGCACAAATAGGAGAAAGTTGGAACTTATTATCAATAAGTGCGTATAGATCCTTCAGTAATGTTTCACAAAATAGTCTTAAGTTAATTGAAGACTAAGAATTGAAAAACAGTGTAAGCGCATTAGAGGAAGTTCTATAGAATGATGAGAAGGAAAACTTCGAATTCTAATACTTGCAGGGTGTTTTATTTCCCATCTTTTGTGTTTTTTTGGTAACAATTTTAAATTTAGGACGCGAAATTAATGGTAGTCCGTTGTTAACAAAACTTTATCATGACCACTGATAATCATTGATGAGTAGTCCTTATTTTAAAGTTTTGATTTTTGCCTTCGTGTTTCGGTCTGTGTTGTACTTACAAAATAGCATATTTCATCATAATTGTGAACATTATACATTCTCTTATTACATTTTTTTGTATAATTTCTTTTTAAGAAAATTATCAAATAGTAGCATATAACCGGACCAGTGACAATATGAGCTGACTTTTATTTACAAGCCTTTTGGACCAGAAACCATATTTTCTTAATTTCTCTCCTAATTTTGAATAAACGTACCTAGCTATCTTTCGTACAGTGCTTAAATTTTTATCATTAGTTGTACCATTTATTTTATTTATTTTGTAAGAATTTTAAACTTAAATCCATACAAAAAAATTAAAAGACATTTATTTAATAGCACATCTCATCAATTACACGCTTTCCTTTTGTGTGATATAGGGCGCAAAATAAAAAAACGGACCGCCCAGAATAACTTTTGATCTAAAAATAGGATCTTCTATTTCTAGGACTCAATCTTAAGGATTCGATGGGCTGACCTTAAATATGCTAACTAATTAGTGCGTACCATATTTTGAGTGATGAAATCAAACTCGAAAACGTACTTTCTCTGAAGTAACATGCCTTTTTTTCGACGGATTCAGATTTATGACTTTCAAAATATAGGGGGTTGCCACAATCGGGGATCGATCCAGGAAAACTCGATCCAGGAATCCCCTTGTCTTCTGGATTGCGTTCAAAACTACAGGGCTACGGAGTCGTAAACCCACAAAATTGGGTCGACTGCTCGGCGACGGTTGTAAAGTAAAATAAAAAGGAATGCCGAGACACGACTCAAGCACTCCTATTAGTGTACAAAAGCACTCAAGCACTCCTATTAGTGTACAAACGGCCCTTACTTAAACAACCCTCGTATAGATAAAAATGAAAAGTTTATACTCTTTCATCTATTCAAAACTCAAATCACAACTCAAACTCCATCAACAACTTCATAATACATTAATGATGAATGTAAACTTCTTAAAGTATTATAATGTGTATATGGGTCATTCTCACAAAAACAGTCATTTTCATGTCCCCAGTAGAGACTACNCTCGGCGACGGTTGTAAAGTAAAATAAAAAGGAATGCCGAGACACGACTCAAGCACTCCTATTAGCGTACAAAAGCACTCAAGCACTCCTATTAGTGTACAAACGGCCCTTACTTAAATAACCCTCGTATCGATAAAAATGAAAAGTTTATATTCTTTCATCTATTCAAAACTCAAATCACGACTCAAACTCCATCAACAACTTCATAATACATTAATGATGAATGTAAACTTCGTAAAGTATTATAATGTGTATATATAATATAACTTTGCAATAATACTTATTGTAATCGATTCGATAAAATACCATAAACATCTTAAGCAAGATAAATTAACTTTATTTTTTAAAGAATGCAAATAATTTATAGAGCAAATAAGAAAGAAAAACAGAGAAATTTCTGAAACCTTTAAAATATGAAATAAACGCAATCTCTTTAATCCGTCGTTCCTTATTGTGTCACGTAAAACCTATAATGCGTGCAATCTTTAAAATTCGAAGCATAGGAAATTTCGAGTACACAGTTAGTGTGGAAAGAAGGTTTATTCGCAAATGCCGCATCGGGTATTTTATTATACCCGTTAGCTGAAAGGCCAAACGTGAGAGGCATCGAATGTTCCAGACCTTAACACGATTAGTCTTCCTCTGAAAACAGCTTTCTCGTTTTTGCCATCCTTCTTTCAATGGGCATATATTTTCTTCAAATCCGGTCGTTATTCAACTTCTAAATTGATTTCTTTTGGGAGAAATGGTAAAAGCAAAAGGCGTGAAAGAAATTTATCCAAAAGCGTCTCTTCTTTATATTTAAAAAATATTGTGCTATTGCTTATAAAATATGCAATATGTTCTATAATCCTTGAGTTTAATGCAATAAAGACAATGAAAATTCCAAGCTCCCTTATTTTTAGATAGGAGAATAAAATCTATAAACATGAAATACCATCTAGGTGTAATAGAATAGGCTATATGAACAACAATGATAGACGCATCACCTAGTGCCACCTATCTGCAGAATTCAGAAGTAGAGTTTTTATCTCATTAAATTCTACTAGACACGTGAAAAAGTTCAACATTAGAGAGTTCTCTAAGTTGCGTATGTGTATGCTCTAATAAAGACAAAGAAAATTCCAGACTCCTTTATTTTTAGATAGGAGAATGAAACCTATAAACACAAAATACTATCTAGGTGTAATAGAGTGGCTATATGAAAACAATGATAGGCACGTCACCTAGTGCCATCTGGTGGCAGAATTCAGAAGTAGAGGTTTTATGTCATAAAATTGTACTAGACACGTGAAAAAGTACAATTTTAGAGTGTTCTCTATGTTACATTATATTATCAGCCACCAATTGTAGTTATAATGTTGAGAACGGTAAGTGTTACTTTAACTGTTATTTTTGAAACTAAGGTGTCAGGGAGCTTTTTGACCCAAAATTTGGAACGTATTTAAACTATGTTAAAAGTAAAATCTAAAGTAGAAAAAAAGTAACTTTTTCTTTACTTGATTCCGTAATTCACCAAATAAGGTAACTCATCCTTGATCCTCTGTGGTAGCATTGTAGTGTCTTACAATTTTTTAAACTTATAAAGTAGTTACACATTTGATAGAGATTATAACCCTACTAGAAATTATTTTCTTTCTGATTTCATTTCTTCAGAATTATTGAAACTGCTTAGAAGTGGAACGCACCACTTGGGAAATTCACGATAACACTCTCTATAATTGTGGCACGTTCACACCTTAAAATAGCAGGACTATGCTATACATAGATATGTCCTAGCTGGCCAGGCAATTCTGAGACAAAAAAGTAACATAAATCTTAAAATTTAAACACTATCCATAAGTTAGTTATGATTTATTCCTGCCAACGGCACAGCTGCCTAGATTGTCAAGGTTTAACTCGGTTATTAGACAGCACAATAAAAGTCAAGACAATATAATAATCCATAACCATTTTTTGAGTTCTACTTTTATGACTAAAATTTAAAAGGGGTTGCCACCTTAAAATAGCAAATTTGTTATTTATTATGACGTAAAATCTTGTCCACTCCAGTCTCTGATGTTAACGGATAGTCGTGATTTCGAACTTGAAGGAAGATTGTAATTTTAGTAAATATTAATGAAGTAATTATTATAAGACAATATAAAAGGCAAAGTACTTGCTTAGAGCTCCCTGTGTTCGGGTTCTATTCACGCAGCCATCCAAAATTAATTGCAAATTAATCGGTCCATTAGAAGCAACGTTCCCCTATCTCTGTTTTTACACTACGTACCATATCATTTTATAATTAGAATATGGAATTATGACTGTAATTTAAACGTGGAATACCATCTAATTATTACAAAAATTAATGAATTTTATTTTATTTTATAACCGTAGTTGAACAGCAGACCCAATTTAGGGTTTACGACTACTAAAATTTAACTCCGTAGCCTTTTCAATTTGAACCCAATCCAGAAGACAAGGGAACTCCTGCATCAAGTATGGGAGAGAAATTTGTCTTCGTGGAGGATTTTTTGATGAAACCAGTCCGCAGTTGCGTTACACGGTGAGAAAAACCAGGGAAAACTGCTACGTTTAGCCTGACGGCAAGAGAACTCTAACCCATGATTCGTCTACCACTGAGGATATTTTACGTCAGCACTGTGGTCGGTGCAAACATGGTGCGGAATTCAAATCAACCAGTTGCCGCTGGGATTCGAAACCGGTTCACCGCATTGTGGGCCAGCACGGCTCAAAATTAATGAATTGAAAAATCAATTGAAATATTTAAGTTTTTCATCAGTACTATTCCTGATCAGAAGATTCATTTAAAAAAAAATTGTGAAAGAAGCAGCCAGAGAGAAGCAAAAGCAAAACGTGTGAGCGGCAGTTAAATACGATACTACTTAGAGTCTGCGTCACTCCCCAGAGTAAAAATTAACTGGAATATATGAGTGAATTAGGTTTCAATTTTCAAAAGCTATTTTCTCGATATCGGCTGTTAGACTGTATGTCTTTTGTGATAAACAAAACCCTAAAGTTATTTTACAAGTAGCCCGAAGTAAATTTTCCCCAAGTCATGTCCTCCCCTTCTAAGAATCATATCTGTAGAATCTCAGAATCTTATGACTCTTTATTCTTATGACTCTATTTTCATTCTAATGACTCTTTATTCTTATGACTCTATTTTCATTCTAATGACTCTTCAATTCTTATGACTCTATTTTCATTCTAATGACTTCAATTCTTATGACTCTTCATTCTACAGATATGACTCTTCCAAGAATCATATCTGTAGAGTGGAGAATAGGTGTAGAATGAGGGTTTGATACTTTTTACGAAACTTATGTCACACGCATGTAGGCTATAATATAAAACACACTTAAAGTGCCGACTGTTCCACTTTTATAAAGTAATGTAAAATGCACCGAAAGTCAACTCCAGTTAGTTGATAAACCAGTTAATAGTTTAATTAACTCCTATATTTTCATTAATATACTTTTCTATTTTAAACAATTACTGTTTNTTAAGGCCATATTTATTAAATACACTTTGTGCGTCACCTGGGAACCAAATCTAGAACCCGACACTCGAAATTTTTGCTCTGTTACAATCGTATCCTGTTACAATTGACCCCAGTCTCCCCTACTGTTATTTTTGAAACTAAGGTGTCAGGGAGCGTTTTGACCCAAAATTTGGAATGTATTTAAGCTATGTTAAAAGTGAAATCCAAAGTAGAAAAAAGTAAAAGTCTTACTTTTTTTTTTACTTGATTCCGTAATTCACCAAATTAGGTAACTCATCCTTGATTTAGTACTTAAACTTAGTGATAAAACACGGATGATCTACTGGTACTTCGTAGTCTCTTTGGTAGCATTATAGTGTCTTAAAATTTTTTAAACTTATAAAGTAGTTACACATTTGATAGAGATTATAACCGTTTTCTTCCTGATTTCATTTCTTCAAAATTATTGAAACTGCGCCGAGGTGGAAAGCACCACTTGGGAAATTCACGATAACACTCTCTATATTTGTGGAATACATTAAGGGAGTTCACACCTTAAAATAGCAGGATTATGCTATATATAGATATGACCTAGCCGGCGAGACAATTCTGAGATTTAAAAAAAAGCAACATGAATCTTAAAATTCAAACACTATCCATACGTTAGTTATAATTCATTCCCTGCCAATGGCACAGCTGCCTAGATTGTCAAAGTTTAACTCGGTTATTAGACAGCACAATAAAAGTCAAGACAGTATAATAATCCATACCCATTTTTTGAGTTCTTGTTTTCACACTAAAGTTCAAATGGGGTTGCCACCTTAAGATAGCAAATTTGTTATTTATTATGACGTAAAATCCTCCTCACTCAGCTGTCTGATGTTAAAGGATTATCCCGGTTTCAAACTTGATGGAAGATTGTAGTTTTAGAATATATGAAGTTATTATTATAACACAATATAAAGGGTAAAGTATATGCTTAGCGCTGTCTGGTGTTTGGATTCTATTCTCCCAGCCATCCAAAATTAATAGCCAAAATTAATCGCTCCATTAAAAGCAACATTCCCCTATATCTGCTTCTACACTACGTACCTTATTATTTTATAATTAGAATATGGAATTATGACTGTAATTTAAACATGGAATACCATCTAATTATTACAAAAAGTACTGAATTTTATTTTATTTTAAAACCGTCGTTGAACAGCAGACCCAATTTAAGGTTTACGACTACTAATATTTAACGCCGTAGCCTTTTAAATTTGAACCCAATCCAGAAGACAAAAGAACTCCTGCATCAAGTATTGGGAGAGAAATTTGTCTTCGTGGTGGACTTTTTGATGAAATAAAATCGCAGTTGCGTTACATGGAGAAGAAAACCACTGAAAACTCTCACGTTTATCCGAACGGCAAGAGAACTAACCCATGATTCGTCTATCACTGAGGATATTTTACGTCAGCACTGTGATCGGTGCGAGCATGGTGCAGAATTCGTATCAACCAGTTGTCGCTGGGATTCGAAACCGGTTCACCGCATTGTGGGCAATCACGGCTCAATTGAAAAATCAATTAAAATATTTAAGTTTTTTATCAGTACTATTCCTGATCAGAAGATTCATTTAAAAAGAAAAGTGAAAGAAGTTCCCAGAGAGTATCAAACGCCAAACGTGTGAGCGGCAGTTAAATACAATACTACTTACAGTCTACGTCACTCCCCAGAGTAAAAATTAACTGGAATATATCAGTAAATTATGCTTCAATTTTTAAAAGCTATTTTCTCGATATCGGCTGTTAAACTGTATGTCTTTTGTGATAAACAAAACCCTAAAGTTATTTTACAAGTACCCCGAAGTAAATTTTCCCCCAGTCATGTCCTCTCCTTCTAGGAATCATATCTGTAGAATCTCAGAATCTTATGACTCTTCAATTCTTATGACTCTATTTTCATTCTAATGACTCTTCAATTCATATGACTCTATTTTCATTCTAATGACTCTTCAATTCTTATGACTCTATTTTCATTCTAATGACTTCAATTCTTATGACTCTTCATTCTACAGATATGACTCTTCCAAGAATCATATCTGTAGAGTGGAGAATAGGTGTAGAATGAGGGTTTGATACTTTTTACGAAACTTATGTCACACGCATGTAGGCTATAATATAAAACACACTTAAAGTGCCGACTGTTCCACTTTTATAAAGTAATGTAAAATGCACCGAAAGTCAACTCCAGTTAGTTGATAAACCAGTTAATAGTTTAATTAACTCCTATATTTTCATTAATATACTTTTCTATTTTAAACAATTACTGTTTCAGCTAACTACAGAAACATAAGGCGTAGCGAAGTTCGGAAAAATATTCACGAAAACAAAAAATAAAATAGAACTCTACTTAATTTACATGTGTAATTTTTCAGAAAGTTAAAAAAAATCCTATTAAATATATCGTAAAATATGCATTGAAATATTTTATATTCCTGTAACTATATCACATTATTGAGGGTTTATACGTTTCTTTTATGGAAGAAAAAATTCTTTGAGCTAAACAAAGAAAAACCTAGACACATTAAAAATTTAAATTCAATCAAATCTTGGCGTTTCGCTAGAATACAGTAATCCTCTTAACGGAATAAAGAAATTTCCTCTATTTTTTCCCCTTTTCTTTCTTTCTCTTTAATCTTTTTCGGAGAAAAGATTTTTTTCTTTAAAAAAAACAAATAACCAATGTAATTAATTTTGTTAGGAAAGTATCAAACGAATAATAAACTAATAAATTATATTAAACAGAACAAGATTATATTAATACCAAATACTAATTAAAATATTCTTTAGCATATCAAATTACATTATTTATAAGGAAATAAATTAATCTCTCTAGGCAGTATAGTTTGCTGCTTTGCTATGCTATGGGAGTTTTAGCATGTATTTATAAATTATTATAGTATCTCTTTTTGAAATTATGCTGAGTATTTTTTATAAAGCAGACAAGCACAAAAAAATAAAATAATCAAAAACTACATATTTTTATTTAAATAGTTCTTATAAATAATTTCTTAAATGAATTACATGCTAATCAATCTCAACTCAATTTTTTATTCAGCCAGTTTTTAGAAAGCAAACTTTACCATCAAATATCACTAATATGTCATGTGATGACAGAGCTCTTGAATAGCAGCCTTATAGTCGTTAGCATAAATATCACCAATATGTCATGTGATGACTAAACCCTTGAAAAATAACCTTAAAGTCGATCACATATATCACTAATATATAATAAATATCTCAGATATGTCATGTGATGACAGATCTCTTGAAAAACAGCCTTAAAATCGATTACTTAAATATCACTAATATACCGTGTGACAACAGAGACCTTAAATAACAGCTTTAAAGTCGATCGCAATAAAATCGATTAAAATATCGCTATTGTTTCAATTAATATATTTGCGTTACACATGTACAGTGCGTTAAAGAAAATGGACCTCATTAAATAACTTTCGGTCTAATGATCGGATCTTCACGTACTAGGACTCGATCTTAATTGTTTGAAGAGGTGAATTCAAATATGCTAATTATTTAGTGCAGACGATATTTTAAATTAAAAAATGAGACTCAAAAACGTACTTTATCTGAATAAACATACATTTTTTTCGAAGGATTCAGATTTCTGACCCCCAAAATATGGGGGGTAGCCGCAACCTGGGAAATATGGTCCTAATAGTTTGGTCAGGAGAGCTGTCTAAAATTTTGACCTCTTAATGTTAATTTTACTTTTTGTGTATCTCGCCATATCTCGAGAACTTTTTAAGCGAATTGAAAAAATTTTGCACGGAATTTAAAATTTCGTTTATCTAAAGGTGATTTCATGCAAAACACAGCATTTAGTAAATATTTATTATTTAATTTTATAATAGTCGGGAAAAATTCTGAGTTGTAAGGTATACAATTTTTTATATATTTTTGAAGAAGGCAATTTTACATGGTAGATTTACATTTGAGCGTAAGTGGTCGAACAGTTCATGGAGAATCGAATTTCAAAAAAGTTGTATTTTTAAAATTCGATTTCTTAGGTACTATTCGATCGATTATGCTCAAGTTTTGTATTTCGGCATACAAATTTGCATTCTTAAAAATGATGCAAAATTGTATACCTCATCATTCAAATTTTTTCCCACTATTATTAAATTAAATAATAAAAAATTATTAAAATTTACTAACACTTATTTTTTTTAACAAATTATCTTTGGAAAACTGAATTTTACAATCTTGTGCAATTTTTTTTAAATTTGCATAAAACGTTCTCGCGATATGGCGAAATGCGCAAAAAGTAAAACTAACATTAAGTGGTCCAAACTTTGAACCGGTGTACTGATCAAACTATTGGGACCATTTTTCCAAGATTGCGGCAACCCCTTATATTTTGGAGATCAAATATCCAAATCTGTTGAAAAAAAGGTTTGCTTATTCAGAGAAAGTAAGTTTTTGTTTCTGAATTCGTAACTTAAAATATCATCTGCACTAATTAAGTAGCATCTTATGTCACCCCTTGAACCAGTGAGTCCTAGAACGTAAAGATTCGATCATTAGATCAAAAATGATTAAAGGTGGTCCGTTTCCTATTTTGCGCACTATACGCAGGAAGGCTGGCTTATTTCAAATTTAAAATCTCGGAAACAAAAGGTGATTAAGGAATGAAACAAACAGTATGTTTATTGTCAAAGCTGAAAAAATTCTATACAAAAACTTAAAAATTTAGTTACAAAAGTTTCCAACAGATAGCGCCGCAAACCACCGTTGACAAGAACAATCAATTCTAATGTTGTTATTGTGCTGGGTTAGGAGATTTAAACTATTTTTCGATTGATTGGTAGTAGAAAATCGCAAGTAAGATTATATGCATTTGTAATCTTTCTAAGAACTTTATACAGCGTACAGCGCCATCAATTGGTAACTTTTGTAATTACATTATAAAATTTCTGCATAAATGTTTAAAGCTTTCACAATGGACTGACTGTTTGATAATGAGATTTATATTTTTCAAATCGATCAATCCTCTGTTGGACACTCTGCGTATTTGCAACAGTGCAGCAAAAGCTTTAACATGCAAATTTAGATAGAATCTTATAAAAAGAATTTTAAAAAACTTTTCTACTCACCTGGTGGTGTGCATTCTTCTTCAAATGGAACAGCCGTGGCTTCACTTATATTAGGTTCTTTAGTTGAAGTTGGTAGAGGACGTGGTACAAGTTGACCCTTGTGTAATTTATGCAATAAATTGGGGTTACCTTTTTGCAATCTTGTTGATGTACCCGGATTAGGCTGTTCGTTTTCAACTTCCTTCTCACCAGGAGACTTATCAACTTCCGTGTTGGACTCAGAATCTTTTCCTGATTTCGTATCCTTTTCGGGAGAATCCGTAGTCTCTTGGTGCTTAGATTTGCTTGAGGGTTTTTCGGTAGTTGTCGATTTCTCTAGATTTGTGTGTTCTGGGAGAATATTGAGAACGTCTTTTCCAGACTTCTCCTTTTCATTAGGGTTGGAATCTGCTTTCTCGGTAGAATCGGTTGGCTCAGCATGTCTCATATCTTCATCTTCATCTAAGTTATCAGTAAATTCGTGGATTGCTACTTCGGGATCTATACTGCCATTTGATGAATAAGTTAAGCCTTCTCCATTTTCATCCAAACGTGCAAATCTTAACAATCTTCTCCGTTTTAAGCTCGTTTCCGCTTCTTTTTGATTTGATCTTTGATCTGTAAATAAGAAAATAATGTTAAATTTGCATGTTCGATGATTATGCTACAAATGTATGAAATACAGGGTTATTCATAATTCCCTCAGCCTGTAAACCCATTTTTCTTTATTACAGCTGGCATCAGTGGTACATGCTACTGCCATCTACCGGTAACTGCTTAAATTAAAACTTGAATACTTTCGGAATAATTTCATATGTTCTCATATGTTATAATGCTTCGAAACGCTGGAGAGAATTATGAATAATCCAGTATAATAAAGGACTTATCATTTCAATATACCAAAATTTCTCATTTGGCGCAGAAATCGGCTAGTATGCCATAAAATTAGAGTTTTTAAATTATTGACTGATGATTCATAAGTAAATGTCAAGAACCGCTTATCTTGTATGAAATATTAAATTGGAACTTTATAAAATTTATTTTTTCTGTTGATAATCGCATTTACTGGCAAATTTTCAAAAGTGCTTTTTTTCTTCATTTTACGAATTAGCTTATAATTTTTAAGAAAAACTATTTATACTAAGATAAAGAGCTTACAATTCGGTAATAATTTGTATGATAACTGTTACCCAAACTATATAGTCTGCAGACTTTTGCTTATCCGCCGTAGATCAGGGTTATTTTATAGATGTGGACAAAAAAAATTTGGTAACTGTGCTGAGACTTAGACAATGTTTATGCAATTCTTACAATACACAGATGGTAGTGATAATCCACATGGAAACTGCAACATATACTATACAGCCTACAGACTCTTGCTCTCAAAGTTCATTGTTATTATTTTGATGTAAACATAAAAACATTTGTAATTGCTTATTTCATTTTTAAAATAAATAGTCTAATTGTATTGATAATCCGTATGAAAACTGTTGTTTATACTGTAACCTGCAAACTTTTGCTCAATAGTTGATAGTCAGTGTTATTATTTTGAAGCGAATAAGAAAATGTATGATAATCTTACACTGACATTTGTGTTTTTTTCCCGCCATACGTACAATAAACTGGTAAATATTTAGTAATAGTAACCTGACATATTTCATTCCGTTGATGATCGTTTCATTTGATGGTCAGTGTTACTGTCTAAAAAAAGATGTTTTTAAACTGTGATGTAACACTGTTGGGATGATATGCATCAGATGCAGTTGTTGAAATTTTCTGTTGAGTAGCATTAAACTGATTTTAATATACATTATTACACTAAATTATAATATCAAAATTGATTTGTTAGCCATAATTTTGATTTTGTTTTTGTACTATTAAAATTCGTTTTTATTCAGTCTGGAAAACAAACAAACATGTTTAAAATATGTTTTTATTTTAAAATAAAATTCAAATGTAGGTATCTAAAATTAAATTAAGATACCAATGTGTCATAGCTTTAAGAAGAGAGATGGTTGCAATATTTTTCAATTCAAATATTGCAACCAGCAATATCTGAATATTGCTGGTTGCAACATTTGAATTGAAAAATATTTGAACATTTATAATTTTTTCTAATAAAGAAACTCTTATGAAGTTTATTAGATTATAACTATTAATTTTTGAAATTTTTTCTTATAAAGAAATTCTTATAAAGAAAAAATTGAATATTTCAAACTTTTCTTTGTAAGAAATTTTAGATAAAATCCGTAGATGGTAATGTGAGAGTGACGAAACACAAAATGACAACAACAAAAAAATAGAAGCCAATTCGATAAATAAAACGTTACTTTGCACGATTTCTTTAAAAGATAAATTATCTATGTATATACATATAAGAATCATTAATCAAAAAAATTCATATATGTATCTGTTTTTTAAAGAAAATTTTAAGGGGGAAATATTTTATGAGCTTATCCTAATAATTCCGTAAAAAGTTAGCTGCCTTGTTTTTCAAAGAAAACACAGTTCCATTTTTCACGTTACTCTTTTAACCTTCCTTCTCTCCCATTAGCGGAAAAAACATCTTTTTCACCTCTTTCTTGGCGCATTCATCATCTTGGCATGTTTTTGTTCTTAGAAAACAATTCATTTTATCCCCTGAGATACGCAAGCAGATATGAGCTTGCGTTGATTTTTTTTTTTGTTCTCCTTTTTCGTTTCAATCAAAGAACTGTGAGAGAAAAAGTTCTTTTCGAGGAAGTTATTGACTGAACAGAAAATGAGTTGGATGATAAAACAAAATATTCGATTTCAGACTTCGCGTTCCAATCAAACGATATCTTTTTATCGTTTTCAGTTATGTTGCTATAACAAAAACCAAAATTGTTTAAAAGAAAAAAGAAAGCCTTTGAAAATACTGGCAAAGGCGAAAAATAATAAATTTAAATATAATGGATTGTTTGTTTAGAAAATTTCATTTGTTTAGAAGAGTGTAACATGCTGAAATACAAAAAATAAATTATTTCCGAAACTAATGAATTTTTGTTTAAAATACTTCTGAAGTGTAAAAAAAACTTCTGAGAAATTACTAACATTTTATATTTATTTATTTTTTATTTTTAAATTCCCAGAAATCATAAAACGAAAACACATATTTGATTTTTCTAGATATTTTTCAAACTATTTATATTCTCCAAATAAACAGAATGTCAAATTAAAAAAATCTAAGTAAAAAAATGAATAGAATTTAAAGGATTTCATTAAATTGAGTCCAAATAAATACTATTAACGCAAGAGTTGTATTTCATTAGAATTTCATGATAAAGTGCTAAGTCATAAAGGTATTCAGGGCTAAAAAAATATACCTTATTGGTGTATAACCATTAGAATTTCATGGTGAAGTGCTAATTCATATAGGTATCCAGGGTAAAGAAAGTAAAATTCTTGTTTCCGATTTGATAGAATTTCCAGTAATATTGCTTCATAAATATTTCTCCTAAAAAGTAAAGTACGAGTAAAAACTATACCCGATCACCTTTCAATATCGTATTCAAAACAAAAATGGATAACCTAGATTGCTTTTAATCTCCATTTTGTTGCAATAATTAATTCTTAGCTTAAGTAAAGAAATTAAAAGTTCACATTTCCTTAACTATTCCTTTTTTATCTTCATTAAAGAATCTTAGTTACAGATTGGGGAATAATAAAGTTCTTTAATTCAGGTCATCGACGTCTATTTTAAGACCTTAACAGCAAAATAATCTCTTCCTTATCATCTTAAAAATGGCTAGAAAAGCCAGACTCTCGCTTTGAAAGCTATTACCTTAGGGATGGTGGTAACGTTAAGCAACCTCTTCCATTTCGAAGTAATTTATCCTTCCATTTGAAGAAGTTTTACATTGTCGCTCTCAATTAACGTGACAGTAACCATGGTAACATGCTATCACACCATCAATAACCTCACAATTGAGTTTGCCTTTGTTCTAGGTTAACTCGTAAGGTGATAAGATTTTCTGCTGTCGAAATACAGTCACTGAAATTAAAGTGATCTGCTTCGAAACTAATTGGAATCAATTTAAAAATGAAATTATTTCAAGTCTTTAAAGTTTTATTTGCTTGATTCGCTAAGAAAATCTTAATATATCAGGAATAAAATGATTCACCCTTTATGACACTGGCGTCCCTTTTACATATTTTTTTTTTGATTCTCTAATTACAAGTAGAAATATATTTTGGCTTTTTTAATTGTAAAAAATAGTTTAATAGTTATTTAAAAATCTGCAATGTTATAGGAATTATATTTCTAATGAAATATAAAAACCAAAAACAAAGTAGTTTAAATTTTTTTCTTTTTCTTCCATATTCAAAAATTTATCAATTTATGATTTTGCAAATCAAACTAATTTCAAATATGAATGACTGTTTCTCTTAAATTTAAATAACTGCAAATAAGTGCAGATTTGAAAAGTTATTATTTGGAAGTGGACCGTGTTTGAAAAATTTTACCTTTAACTCGAAAAAAAGAAAACCATATCTAATCATGAAAATCATGCTCTATTCCATAACCATAAATTATTAAAAGGCTAAAAATATATTTTTTTTGCTTATTTTGAACAAACAAAAACAAGAAATATGTACAAAACACTGAAAATTCTGTTTCAAAGGGTTATAAACTAAATGAAATTCAATTATTACTTTTTTTTGCAATTTCTAGCAAAAGCTTCCTGGTGAACAAAAAGAGGAATACTTCATTTCTGTTCTTCTAGCAACGGAAATAACTTATCAGTCAATGATCAAATTTTCGATTGCTCATTGGGATGGCAGTATCTCCACAATTAAATTTAATTATTCCTTCCAATATAAACAGCGTGAGTTCAGAGATATAATTGTTTATTTTACATTCTTGAAAAATTTCTATCGCTTTAACGACGTTTTTGGCAAATATATGTATCATTAAAATTAACATAGAACTATATAAACTTGCGTGGTTCGCAGTAGAACATCGAAGTCAAGTGTCAGCTCCTGTGGTCAGTAACCAGATGGGTAACTACTTTGATCAATCTGCGTAGGGACCGAGGGTTCTCGTTACTATTCCATCGTAAAGTGCTCGATTTCGCGAGCAGATCACCGGGCTACCAAAGTGGAGGAGCCATCCCCTCTGCAGAGGATCGAAATTCTGATGGCAGGTCCTTAGATCATTCTCGGGTATGTTTTCCTGACCATCGTCAATAGCTCATTGTGAAGTTCTAGTGCGACGTAAATAAAATAACGACCTACATAAACTCACTAAAAAAACTAAACTCAGTGGCATAACAGCCCAGAGAGGGTCAAGGCCTAAAGTGCCCATCTCAGTTTTCTTGGCCTTGGGCTCTGGGGTGTAGGAGCAGACGTTCCGGTTAAGTGGTCAGCCGAACGCGAAATCCCCAGTGTTTAATCAACACCTACTAGAAGGTGGTTATGGAAGGTGGTTCTATAGATGGTTATGGTTTAGTTCCCAAGCATGCTTGTTAATCATTTATCTACCTACTGAAGGGATGAAAGGTTGGGTCAACCTTGCCCGGCCAGAGGATCGAATCCAGGATCTGTGGCACGTGAGCGCGAAGCGTCACCACTTAGCCACCGAACGTCACATAAACTCACGAGAAATTCTATTTAGTCATTCAATGCTCCACGAGACAAAGTTAATCAACGTTAAAGTAGGATAGTCTTAAATTTTTAAAAATGGTTGTAAAGTTAAAAAAAAATAATAATAATTACAGTCACTTTCTGTTTGAAGAAAAATATTTGAACCGTAAGAAAAATATTCGAACTCTGATACTGTAGAATATTTAGAACATTTCCGCGAATAATGAGACGAACTACAAATTCTCAAGCGCTAGTGGAGAACTGGTGATAAGGAGTTCGATCTTGGCAGTCGACTAAATAACTGACGTGCATACACTGTAAGGTGTACGTTAAATACTTTACATTCAAAAGTTCTCTTGTTGGTTGTGATGTGGCAGTTAGGAGAGAGTGGTACCAGCACTGTCAAAATTTTCTGTCCTAAGTCAATATTTAGTGGCATTCCCACCATGATCGTTATAAGTTAAAACCATGAAAATCGGAGCTGGGTACTTAGCCATAGTTGGGTGACGAGTGTAAATATGAATGTAAGACATGCAGAGTTTGTTTATTAAATCGTTGATTAAACTGCATTTTTACTCAGAAGTGCAATATAGAATTATAATTTAATCATTTGTTGGCTGCATAAATTTTATAAAATTCACTTGCAAAGAAAGCAACCTGAATCCTGGAAAAAAATTGCTTTTTCTAATAAACAAAGCTTCAAAGAAACATTACAAGTACATTTATTCTTAAATACCAAGATTAGAATATTTTAAAAATCTTTTTCTTTTCCAAATAAACTATATCAAATATCGCATTTAGAACCGTTTTCAACGATAGAAAAAAATTATTCTTGGTTATACTTCCATTTTTATTAACCCTCGAATAAACAAACAAAAATTGTAAATAAATAAATAAATAAACTTCACTATATAACATATTATTGTGTGCCGAAAACAGATAATATTGGGAAAATGTTGTTTGCTGACAGATCAAAATTATTATGCAGCATTTTCTATGGTATAGGATATACAATTTTAACAAAATAATACATTTTAAAGGAAAAATATTATTTGATACGAAACTTCTCTTTTTCACAACCACTTCCTTGTCAGTTCCAGTTGTTAAAAGAAAAATTTTGACATTTTTGAGTAAACATCTTCTAGTCTGTGTGGCAATTTTTTTTAAATATGGAAAAACTTTTTCGTGACACACGAAAAAAATTGAGAGTGTATCTTTTCAAAAGTGATGTTATACGTTTTTTAAAGGGACTCTTTGTTTATTAGAGTGTATATATTATACTGTAGGCAGTTGGAAGATAAGTTAAAAGTAACATTCATCGTTTGCATACAAATTCACTGCAAGTAGGTGATAAATGTAAAAAGTGATTTTGCTTATAAAGTGAGAATACGTTTACATTGAAACTAAGTAAAATTTTCTTATGTTAGCTGCAATTTGAGACTTTTTAAGAGAGCATTTTCATTATTTCATACCCATAGCAGTTTTTTTATTATAAATATACTAATTTAAGCACAATTGTTAAGCTTCAACAAGATGTGGTGGACATTTCCTGCTGAGGTTGTGTAATCCAATAACTTTTTAATGATGCATAAAGTTTGTTTTTTTTTTCTTCAAAAAAAATATTAGAGAATTTATACTTAAATTAGTTGATAATTTCTAATGTTAATTATCATTTAAACTTCAAAAAACAGCAGTCACGTAATTTTTTTTACAAAAAAAGACTTTTTTTAACATACTTCAGAGAACCCAAATGTCCCGTTTTTAAAAGATGAATTTCAAAAATTAAATTATTCAGTTTCTAGATATCAGTTCAGACGGAAGATATTTACATTAAAGCCTTCGGACCAGTTGCTTTAAAGCATAATTTAATCCTGTCAATAAGATTAACAAATTTAACTTTAAAACGAAGAAATTATAGTCCATATAGTTAAACAATTTGCAAAATATTTAAAGATATAAATTGTAGGAAGACTTTTTTTTCAATCTTTCATATTTTAAGATAAATTGGATTTGAATTTTTTTCCCACTAAACTTTGAATTACTTAAATTCAGCTATAAAAAAATTTCTTTTTTATTAACCCTGAAAACTTAATTCAGTTTATTTAATTCTTAACATCAATTTTAGTTCATTCAATTTTATTTCTTTCCTAACTAAATGTAATATAACTAGAAAAAAAAATTTAAGTCAATTTTATAAAAAAATATTTGAAAACTGAGCTTATTTTAATGAATAAGTTAACTTTCTTGTATCTATATAAAAATATGTTGGAGATTATTTTTGATCATTTTAAGGTGTGTAGAACGCCAAAAAGCAGTAAACGGACCATCCTATCGACCTGAAAATTTAAATTTTCAGTTAATAGATAGTGGTAGACTAATAAGTTAGTGGTCAGTTTTTCCTCAAACCCAATGAGTCGGTGACTGATATCGATTGGTTATTTTCATTTTATAACCACTTTTTCCAATCTTATTTTTATACTTGAATAAAATTATATGTTTAAAAAAATTATATTAGAAATAATTTACGCCTATAGAAAGTTAATTCAAAAATAAAAGTAATATAAATATATGACAAAATTTAGTTAAACATACTGCCTTAAAGAACTTTACTTAAAAATGTTTCGGGATGCAAAATACATTTAATGTATATGTTACTGTGAATGACCGAAATTGGTGGTTGTATACTTCCACCGGTGATTGTTGACAATCTCATAGTTGCTTTGGTAAATGTCCAAAGTTAACAAGCTAAGTGCCACTGCCCGGTATATTCTACACTGATGTCTTTTTAAAGTTCAGTGCCACTGCCCGGTACTAAGAATACTGATGTTTCTTCTCTATCTATCCTCTGCAGATATTGAAATATCGAATAAATATAATAATATCAACGAGTAAAATAATATCAAATCAGATACAACAAATATTTCGTATATTCACCAAAGCGATTATGCGAATGTTGACATTCACCAATGAAAGTCGACATTCGCTTTATTTCGATCATTCACGGTACATTAAAGCTTTGAAATAAGTGAATTGATAATAAGAAATTTCTTCCTACATTAATCTTTTTACTACAAATTGATGGATTCTGAAAGATAAAAAGTTTGAATGGAGACATTGGACTTTTTAATGAAAATTCTCCAGAGTCTGCATTGATGTATTTTTATCACTAAGCAATTTATTGTTGACTCGCCATTTGGAGGGTGGCGAGTGGTCATTTTCAAGTCTACCACCATGAATAAGTTTTGATTTTATGATCGGATATTCACGTTCTAGGACTCATTAATGGCTTTAGGAGGGGACCTCAAATATGCTAATTAATTAGTGCATACGATATTTAAAGTTACGAAATCTAAAAGAAAGACATACTTTTTCTGAATAAACATGCCGTTTTTTAGATGTGTTCGGATATATGACCCCCAAAGTATAGGGAGTAGCCTCAATTTGGGAACTGTGGTCGCAATAGTTTGGTCAGGAGAGCTGTGTGAAGTTCGGACCCCTAAATATTAATTTTACTTGCGAATTTCGCCATATCTTGAAAAATTTTCAAGTGAATTGAAAAATTTTGCACACAACTATATAATTCGTTTGTCCAATTTGTGCGAAAATAACTTTTAGTAAATATTTATTATTATTTTATTTTTTACTTACTAACAGTGGAGGAAAGTTCAAATTGTATAGTATACAAATTTGTTGCATCATTTTAAATATAGTAATTTTACATGGCAAAATAGAAATTTTGAACAAAATCAGTTGATCGCTGAAATCAAATTTTTTAAAATACGAATCTTTTAAAATTAGATATGTCAGGGCGAATTTTAATTTTTCATTCGATAGTTTTTGTCCAAATTTGTACTTTGCCATGTAAAATTACACTCTTTTAAATTATCAAAAAAATTTTATATCTTATAATACCTTTGCGTACCTTTTCGACCATTATTATATAAAACATTTACTAAAAGTTCTTTATTGCATGGGCCTTTCTTTAAACAAACGAATTTTATAAGTGTGAGCAAAAAGTTTTCAGTTCGCTTTAAACAGTTCTCAAGATATGCCTAAATAAGCAAAGAATAAAATTAGCATTAAGTTTCCAAATTTGTAATCACTCTCCCGACAGAACTATGGGGACCATATTTCCCAGATTACTGCTACCCCCTATATTTTTGGTGTCAAAAATCCGAACCAATCGTAACAGAGGTATTGTTATTCAGAGAAAATACGTTCTTGTGTCTGATTTTGTAATTTAAAATATCGACTGCACTAATTAATTAGCCTATTTAACATCACCCTCTCGAGCTATTAAGATTGAGTCCTTAAACGTGAAAATGAGATCATTAGATCAAAAGTTATTTAGGGTGATCTATTTTTTTTTTTTACTCATTGTAAATTTAAAGGATTAAAGCACAAAATTTTAATTATCGAACCAAACATTGAAAATTTTAATTTTTTTACATTGTTTAAATTCAGTTTAAATACAAAGTATTAAAAATCATTTAAAATGTTGAGTAATTATGAAACTCTAAACCCTTCATTTTTCCTTTTTTCATTTTCAAGCACCGTGTAAATGCAAGCTAACTTATTAATTACTGTACTTACTGCAAAGTTAGTACAAGCGTTTAAAAAGAAATTTTTTTTATTGAAATTAATTGATTAATTGGAATAGATTAAGTGAATAGCATTATTAATCTAATATGGCTTTATCTAGATCATTTTGATACGCGCTAATACTTAATTTAAAATTCTGAAAGAAAATGCTTAGTATAAAGTTAAAAGTATTTTTTTAAAAACAAAACGATTTTAAAATGCAAAGAGATTGAAAATAGGAAAGAAAATGCAGTTTTTTTTTAAAAATTGAAGAATTATCCGGAGGTTTTTCATCGTTAGATAATCTTTATTACCTCTAAGTTTTTTCTCTTTCTTTTTTACAAACCATATTAACGCCGATATTTAATTAAAATTTCACAACTGGGAGAAATAAAGTTATTAATTAAGCAACGGCGTTTATGTAATATGCGAAACTTTCTGCAAATTTAATTCGAATACACATAAATTCTTAAAATGTCTCACGGGCTTAAAAACTTAATGTTAATTATTAGTAAAATAAATGCTTTATTCTAATGATAACTCATTTACAATGTTAAGTATATTTTTATTTAGTTAAAAAAAATACACAATTGTATATTAGATCAGAAATTTTAGTCTTTGAAAGATAAATACAACCAAGTTAGATGAGCAAATTAAGACTGTTTAGTTAGCGTATTTGACATTTTTATAAATTTTTTTTATGAAATAAACATTTATTTCATTTCCAATTTTTAATAATTAATATCACTTAGAAATGAAAAGTAAGTACTTCTATAAAGCATTTTCAATTAAATGTAGTTTTTTAAAAATGTAATTTGAATTGAATACGAACTCTTATTAAATTCTTCAAATTTTTTTATGATTGCTAACATTCAATTTACTTTTAGAAAAATATAAAATCTGTATCCTTAATTAAAACTCATTTCAATTTCGCTTTTTTTCTGTTGTAAAAATGATGAACTAAATCAAGAAAATGAGATCAATACTTTTACAATATCATGATATGATAATAACAGTAATACGACCACAAAAAATTGTTACATAAACTTGAGCATTCTAATTAATTTCATTTAATTTTATTCTTTTCAATTTAAACGAAAATTTAAAACTATTACCTTATGTATTGAATCTTGATATTAAATCTTCAAAAAATCTAGCTGAATATATGAGCAAAAATGGCATTTTTGTAGAATTGGGGATTAAAACAGTCCCAAAAAGTTTATTTGTTTATTCACTGTTTACTTTCTCAACTTAATTTCAATGCTGCATGATAAGTTATTGATTATTGGTTATTGCAANACCTCCACGCTTAACAGAGCGTTTGGACCGGCGATACCACTCGGCCAGGGAGGCCCCATAAGTTATTGATTATTGCAATTACATAAATTTTCAGGCTTGTGTGCTCAGAATAGGCTTATAAACCTTCGTCAAGTAGAAGAGGACAGAGAGCACAATAGGAGAGACAGCACCAAGTAGTACAGCCTTTTCTCGCATGATAAGCTAATTTTGTGGACACATTTTAAATGAAATAAACATTATCTCTTTTATTAATTAGTGGCACACATGCATGCAGGCTTGTGAGCCCAATTACATACGTACGACTTATAAGCCTTTGTCAGGTTGAAATACATAGAGTACAATTCTGAGAAGGACTGTACAAATATGCATCCAGAGTTACAGTGGGATTCAAACCCACAACCTCCACACTACAGAGCGTTTGGAGGGCAATACCGCTCGTCCAGAGAGGCCCCTAACCAATATTTGGTTTAAGCAAAACACAGTAAGATTCAGCTTACGATTGTATCTAATGTTTACTTAGTAGTTTTATTTACTTATTCACCTATTTATCAAAACAACCCTGGCTCAGTTAACTCACCGTTTCCCCAAACGTTCTTTAGGGAGGAGGTAGCGGGTTCAAACCCTCCTTTAACACAACATACATTTTCGTGATGTCCTTATAATACTTTCACTGTCTGTTTTCTTAAATTGACAAGAGCTTTTAAACCATATTTGTAATGAGCACACGGTGCAGTATTTTTATTTATATCGCACTAGAGCTGCACAGTGGGCTATTGGCGACGGTCTGGGAAACGTCCCTGAGGATGATCTGGATATGCGTCACATCCCGTTTTATAGAAAGGACACATTCACACAACATCCATCCAAATTTGAGCCGCAATGGCTCAGAGGATAGAGCGCTCGCCTTCCAATGAGGCGAGCCGGGTTCGAATTCCAGTCGATACGAATTCCGCATCCGGCTAGCACCAACCACACTGCTGACGTGAAATGTCCTCAGTGGTAGACGGATCATGGGTTAGAGTCCACTTGCCGTCAAGCTAACCGTGGGAGGTTCTCGTGGTCTGTCCATGTAGCGCAAATGTGGGTTAGCTCCTTCAACAAAAGTCCTCCACGAAGGCAAATTTCTCCCAATACTCTATCGAGGAGTTCCCTTGTCTTCTGGATTGGGTTCAAAATTACAAGGATACGAAGTTGAACAATAGTAGTCGTAAACCTATAAAATTGGGTGGGCTGTTCAGCGATGGTTATAAAACATCCATCCAATTTGATCGTAATTTTGATCTGAACCAGAGCACGATCAATCTCAGTTCCAGTACTCCCCAGAGTTATTGATTTATTATGGTAACCTGGAGGACATTGTGACCCCGATAGATTTAGCATGCGCCAGTCACCATTTTGTACACAGGGAATCTTTAGACGGTGGGGATTGAACTCACGACAACTCAGACATGGAGCAAATGCCCTGACAACTAGGTTATCCCACACAAGCTTGATTATGTAACAATAAAATAAAAAATATATAGTAGTTGTAGTTGTTTATTCACATCATAATAGATCTGCACAATGGGCTATGAACGATGGTCTGGGAAACATCTCTATGGATGATCTGAAGACGCTCGATCACAATTTTGATTCTCTGCGGATTGGTTAGCTCCCCCACTTTGGTAACCCTACAACCTGCACATAAAGTAGAACACTTTAACGTAGAATTTAACGAGTGCCAATACCGCACATTCTCTGTCCATTCGCAGCCTAATCAAAGGGTTCACTCATCCGCACACAGACCCCAAACAGAGATGCTTGATTTCGGTGTTATGCGGATTTGTGTCTTGCAATTTGTCCACTGTGAGACATCAATACAAAGAATAGCTTAAAAATCATTATTAGTAGAAAAACAGATAGCTGAAATAAGAGAAGGATAGCACAAAGGTACAGTCAACGTTACGGTAGGGACTCAAACTCGCTATCTCTGAGAAAAGAAAGGCAAAACCCCGCAGCTACGGAATGCAATCCCGCCGTGTTTTTGGCTCTGAAGGGATTTCGGGATTGAAATTTACTGAGCTCCCAAGATTCATAATTTTCAGTTAAGCATTTCATTCAAACTAAGAATCAATTTAATAAGTTACGACTGTCGGAATGGAGAAATAGTAAAAAACAAAGAGTTTTGAAAACAATAATGGTATTTAATATTTTATAAAAAGAATACCACAATATTATGAAAAATATGGTCTTAAAGACGTACTTATTTCTTTACTGCTAAAAAATACGAAAGTAAAAAATAACGAGTCCAATGAGCTGCCTCGAGATCGAATTTCAGGGCAAATAAAGCACTCGGTGGAAAGGCTCTTTCAAACTTCATCGCTGTATGTAAGTCCTTTACTGCATTTACATTTTTTTTCTTTATACGGATCTCCTAGGGAACCCCACAGCTTTGTGTGGCTAACTTTAGTTCATATTTTAATAATATCTCTGGTCCATCATCTTCAATCTCTCTTTTTTCAGAGTCTTCTTCAACAATCTTCCTTTCTCCTTTTCCACGCTTTAATACATAGACGGATTCTGCTATTTTTCTTACCTCCAGTCTTTGATAGAGATTTTTTAAAAATTTTTCTCCCTTTATTACGCTTTAGAAACTTAATAACATTGTTGGCATTTGTTCCCTGGTGACCGAACTATAGATGATTATGCATATGCTGAAAAACCCTACTCATATCCGTTATACTTTGTTAAAGGTTGAAAGTTACGTGATCTAGGCAAAAGACCTTCAACGTTTTTAAAGCGAAGAATTTTTTTGTTTTTGTTTTTAAATTTCGATTCAGCGGAATTGGGGTGATAAACTCGCTTGATTCCTCCGACATAGGTGCGAATCCCACCTCATCCAGATTTAGCTGTATCGGGATTGCAATATACTCCCACAGTTATGGAGGCCCCCTTTGTTTAGTTTGTAAACAGTCCCTAACATTTAATTTTATCTGACTCAGAACTTGCTAAACAACGATTTTAAGGCAGCAATGAAGCGTAGAGATTTATGTGCTTAATTCATTCCTTCTTAATTAGCGACGTCCTTCCGTAGTTTGCGATTTCTGCAATATTTTGAAAACAGTTATAGGCTGCAACAAGACTGTGAATTTATGAAGGAAAAAAGAACTGAACTGAAAGGGCCCAATTTAGGGTAACTTTGGTTAAAATAATAAGATAAGCTGCATAGAAAAAAGCTGCTGAGAGCATATAATAGTGATTCATTAAAGTGTACCAGCCATTACGGAAAGGTTTCTAACATCAGCCATTCTTTTTAAAATTAAATTTAGTATATAGAAATTGCTATGATGTTCATTAATATTATATCTAGTGTGCATGTGACAGACGTAAATCATTAGTTGAATTTGCAAATTTCAAAAGAATCACAGAGGTATTTAAAAAGATTTAAAATTTTAACGTTTGTGTAAAGTCTTGAAAAGGTGTCCTGATATGGGATAGTACCAAGACAATCTAAAAACATATAAAATAATGAAACTCTAGTTATTCTATCTTAGGCCATGGTCATTTATAGACAATTTTATGACGAAAAAGAATATCTTATGAGAAGTAAATTTGACTAAAACCAATCATTTATTTAAAAGAACGATTTTTTTAAACATTCATTGTTTCAGGGGGGTAATAAACTTTTTGATTTATAACTTTTTTTTTTATCTAATAAATTTGTTTTACATTGATTTTGACCACTACTCATATGTAATCAGTTTAAACTAATATATGTAAGATCTGAGAATCTAAGCTTGGATCACCTCACAAACTCACTTGACTGGAATATGGTTTCCATTTATGCGTGGATATCTTGAGTCTCATTAATTATATGGGGTTAAAAAATAATGTAAAATTAAAATTATTTGGCTGAGTCATCACCTCCTACATCAGAAAGCTTCCACATGGTATTTGATATGCAGTCTGAGCAGACTGTTTAAAAAGTGAACCAGCTGTGCGCATGAACCCAAAATCTATTTTAAAAGAAACTAAGCGAAATGTATCATATGTATTTGAGAATTGAATCTGTAGTGGTTAACAAGTAAATAATACAAAATAATAATATTCATAAATTAAACATATTTTTAGATATATATTTGCTACCACTTTCTTATTTTTACAAGTTTTCTATTAAATGAATCTTTCGTGAACTGGCTTACCTTCATAACAGTCTGATCTGACTACCTCTAAAAAACCTGTCGGGTTGGTAACCTCGTCACACTGTGATAGTGACATCTATCGATAAAAACACGAAGCGTTGCCGAAACGACTTATACTTACACTTCAGCCGGGGATTCCCAGTATATACGTAAACATTCAAAAGTGATCGATTTAACTGGGGAAAATGAAGATGTGATTACAAAAAGTTGTCTCTTGTTTTTTTGCAGTTTTTAAACAATAATATTACTTTAAATATAGTAAGCCGCTACAAACCGTGTGGAGGCTTCCAATTGGGTATACTACAGCCTACGTCACAGATCGTGTTATTCCTACTAAATTTAACAAGTAAACAGCATTTTCTGCGAACCACGAACCTGATTTCTAGCAACAAGTAAAAGCATCAAACGAAGTGTCTTGTTATAAGTCGCTACTCGCCAGGTTGGAATTGTATTAGTCTAGTTCCTTTGGAAATAATTTATATTGTTGTTTTACCGAAGTTTATGAATTTAGTAAGCATATTTAAAACTCAGTTTATTAATTAAACTAAAAGGTAAATGTTATTCCTAGTAAGTGGAAGTAGTTGTGCTTTTTTCATATTATACCCAATTGGTGCTTTGATCTAGTTCAATTGAAGCCACATTTTTTAATTGCTCCTAAGTACTGAGGCTCTCAAGAAAAATTTTGAAGCACGACCCTGCTACATAATTTAAAGCAGTCCGAATTATTTGTTAGCTCAGCCATATGTTTGTTATTTTGTGAGTGTTATTTATCAAAAAAAAAAACAAGAGTTTGGTTGCATTAAGCACAAGAGGGCCTGATATATTTATTAATAAATCAAATATATGGACTATTATCATAAAATTACTCTTTAGTAAAATAAAACCATTTTTATATAGCTTAAACATCTAAAACCTTAATCATAATAAGCAAACACCATCTATGTATTCTTTACGTCAATTTATTTTCCATGATGTTTCTTAAATAACTGGATTTAGGAATTGCTTCTATTTGCAGTGATGTTATTTACTCAACGATTACATCCTTCAGACCGTGTTCGATTGGCAGTTTTGGCACTTAAAGATGACAAGATGATCCAAGGATTATATCCCTGAATAAGGACTCATTATTGGTCCATGGAATCTAATATAGCTAAATAACCTTCATTCAGTGTTCAAGGACATTTATTTGCTCTATAGAGCGTTATAATAACAGGAACTCCGGAGAATGAAACTATATGGGTTTCTGTTTTATAGAATAAGTTTTTCTCTTTTCAACAAACTCGGGAACTTGTTCATGAATGAAAATAAATTAGTTTATGGTTTACTATTGCAGTATTTAAAAAGTTATCATACATTAATTCCATTTTCTTCTAATGATTATCTTCCTCTTATTTAATGATAATAGAAAGAGATTTATAACTTGTGAACTGAAGAGTATAGCAAACTACTCATTTAAATAAATACTCAGTGATGTGATACTTCTACTGTAAAATTAATAATTGTGATTGAAGTATTTTCAGCAACAAAAAAAAAATAGTTCGATTTTTTTAAACTTTTTTTTTAAATGTTGGGTCTGTTTAATCTCTTCCTCCATTGTTTCTTACAGAAAGAGCGATTTAATACCGCTACTCTCTATTTCTATAGTACTTTAAAATCCTAAGCATTAAATATACAAAAGTTTTGCATCAAACTTATGTTCCTGTCTTAAATATAAATTCAAAATAATCTTCAAGGGAAATAATCTTTAATTTGTAAAGCATATAAGCATTACAAATTTGATTAAATAGTCACGATTAAGAGATTTTTTTAACCTTTTCGGGACGTGTAAGTCCTAAATGTTTTAGTACAGAATCAGAAAAGTAAAAAACAAAAAGCGGTAGCTTAAGTTTTGGAATAGCTAATTTGATAGAATTATTTTTGCTCTTACTTTAAATCTAACACATCCTTGTGTGTTAAAAGTGTAACTATCCAATTTTTAATTCGAACTAAGTAGTGGTGAATTAAATAAAGCAAATTATTATTACCCCGTCCACAAATAAACTGCTATAAAAGTAGTTTGGCTACCAGTTTTATCTTTTTTACCCTGATTATCGACGCCCTGAGATTGCATATATGACTCGCCCGACTCGAAGAAGTTAAGGCATAGTGGGACATGTAATGCTTAGTACAATAATGGCACCAACGATGATTGAATGCAAACGATATTTAATAAAATATCTTAACAAAATAGAGATATATAAGCCTTCAGACACAAATATAGCTTTATGTTTATTTTTGACAGCAATTTCAGTAAAAGTTTCCTACGATTTTGTTCCCTCATTCTTGTGCACATTATCAGAAAAAGTTGCATAGATCGTTGGAAGTCTAGAATATTTTGAACAAAGGGTTAGTTGCAGAAAATTTTAGATATTATTTTGGCCGTTTCAGTTCTATGCCAACTATCATAAATGTTGCAGTTGATGTAACATGGTATCTGAATCCAAAAGGAATCTTTCCTCTATTAATAACTACACTATCATCATTGAACATAGGCTTCAATTTCGGAAAATATTAAAATAAACCGTAGGTTATTAAAACTAATTAATGCTCCTTAATGCCCAGGTATAAAAAAATGATACACCAAAGCTATTTTACTGTACATTTATCGACGATTTATTTACATTTTAAGTATGAAAGCATATTAATTCTGTTTCAAAAGCTGACATCTTTAACTAAACATTCTCTACTACAGTGAATGATGGCAAAATAAATCCAAAAGTGATCCCCCTTTTACCCATAATAACAGTATCATTAATCACTTTTATATTCAGTTAAAAATAAAGTTCCAGGCAAATAAAAGAACAATGCGATCTCTTAAAAGGAGCACTAGGACACCAATTTTTTCTTTCTTCCATTCAGTAATTCCCCAGCCTAATCGCGACTGGAACAAAGAAGATCTCATCCTCGGTGCGATGTAACAGTCAATCAGCTATGTCGTTTCTATGGAAACAGACATCACACCATCCATAATTCTGCGGACGAAGGGCAATGAAGTTCCATGCTTTATTGAGTAACCCAATGAAAGCAGTTTTGAAATTTTCCAGACGATAATGAGAAAAGAAGGATAATTTGCACTAGATGAGTGTGGGCAAAGCGAAATGGATATCTTAACAATTGGAATAGAGTAATTGAGTTGGTATTGGAGTAATTTAATTTGATAAATTACCTTAGTTGTGTGAGTATTTTTGTTGAAAGGACGAGTAATTTACTCAAAATTAGGTATTACGTGCTTTTCTCATTTTAATTGGAAATATTTTGAAGTTTTTTTTATTGTGTTAATTTACTATGGCTCTAATGATACTCTTTTGGGGGAAAGGAAAAATTATCATTGAATGTAATAAGAAGAAATAATTGCAGTTAAATGAATGTTCTGCAATTAGTTCCTTGTTCTATTCTGGAATTAAGGCTGACATGTACTACGATACATTTAGCACGCACGAGTTTCAGTGAATGGGGGGGGGGCGGTTATGTCCATTAGTTGAATAAATATATTTTGCTCTAAAAGCGTCTAATTAGCTTTTGAGAAACATTAAAGTATTCTTATTCAAACTTTGTTAATGTAAAATTCGCATTATACTGAAAATCTTACATACATGCTAAAATGGATTGAGAACCTTTCCTTTGAAAGACGAATCGTGATAATGTTGCAATCGGGCTAACCATGATAAATTTTTGAGACTTTTGTCTACATTTAATGTTAATGCTGGCTTATTTCCATCCAAAATCCTTCTACAAAATGAAGTTTGATTATTATGTCACAAATATGAGAAGAAAGAAGAAAAAAATTTACCTCAAATTTGTGAAAGATGAAATAAAAGTATCTACTTACACTCAAAAAATAAAAATGTTTATCACTTGAGATGGAGAATCAAAGAATTATGTTTATTTATTGTTAGTGAAAACTAACATGACCTTATCTGATTAAATTATGACACAGAATTCGATTTTTACTTAGAAATATATAGATTTGAAGACAGAAAACTTATAAATGCGATAAAAAGTAGTTAAAAAATATAATTTAATCATACTTAGTTGTTATTTACAATTATTTTTGATTATAACATAAAAACATCCCAGGCTTTAATTTTAAACTTTCTATAAGATGCATTTATAAAATATTTCTTCACTTTTTGCTCATGACAAAACATGTTATGTACACAAACAATAAGATCTTTATTTACCATACATCTTTTGCTAAGCAAACTGGAGCCTGTTTGCTTTAATTGCAGAGAGCCATTAACTATAAAGCACATTTTGACCCAGTGTTTCAATTTTAAAACTAAGAGACAACGATATTTTAACTGTGAATATCCTGAATTATCGATTTTAATTGGAGTCAATCCTAATAGAAATCTTATTGAATATCTTTATAACGCTGAATACTTCCAAAATTTTTAAATCAGACTTTACTTTTAATTTTGATCAAGAGTTGAGCGCGGTATAATCTTCTTTGGCTCATGCACAAAAAATTTAAAACCAACTATCTAGCAAACTAATTTACCATAAAACTGACCAAAAGTTTACTAAAATCTAATTTCTTATCTTCCTTAAGATTTTTCTTTGTAATTAAAAATTCCGACCAATGAGAGTAAAATCAATTACCTTAACAGTCGCTTTGTAAAGGTTTACAAATAGGAAAAAATGAAAAGAAAAATGTATGGTTTTTTTAAGTGATGCAAATATAGTGTATGTTGTGTAAAACATAGCTACCAACTGCTACAGATTATCCGTAGTATTTCATTTTTAATTTAAAGTGCTAATGAATCTTATAAATTTCTTTCTAATTCTTGAATTTACAAATTTAATTTGAATTTGATTATCACTTCACAGTAAAAGTTAGAAACTCAAGTATCACAAAAAATTCGTTTTGACGAAACCATTTCCTGGTATACGCTCCGAGCAAAAATTTCATCAAAATGATGAAATGACTATCGACACTTCTTCAAGATAACGAATTTCATCAAAATTAAAAAAAATAATTCGTAATTCTATTTTTAAAAAAAACTTTCTTGTGCCTAACGAACTCTAATTATCCCTTTATTACGGGCAATATGTAAATGGATCGATATCGCCTCAATAACAAAGGAAGGGCAAATAAAACAGAGAGATAAATTACACCTATGCACGAAGCGGGATTCGAACCCGGGATCTTCCAGGTATGAGGCTAACTCCTTGATCATCGAACAGTACAAACGGCTTATTTCGTCACCTAGGACTGCTTATTTTCGATAGTCTAGTCTTCATTCTAGCTTCGTCATTCTTGTTAACTATCTCCCACAATGCACCAAGATGAGGTTTCGAATTCAGGAAACATTTTCGTCATGTATTTGAGAGGATGGGAAGTGATTGCTGAATCGTCAAAAGTGAGAGTTTTATTTCTGAGGTTGTAAATGCAAATAAATCAATCTTGTATATCTGAGCAGGTTTTTAGAAACGAAAACAAGTATCGGCCATAGCAATTGTGAAAAGTTAAGTTTATCTACAATTGCATTTTAATTAGTCTTTTACCACTTGGGAAATACTTCCTCAAAAAGAATAAAAATTGGCAGATGTGTATATGCATCGCACTCTACGTCCCAGAAGAATAAATATAAAAACAGCTTGTTAACACGTTGAGCGCCGCGTCAACCTTTGGTGGCTGACACTGAAATTACATTTAGGCTGCGTCTGCCTCCGCTTGCTGACACTGAAATTACATTTAGGCTGCGTCTGCTACATTTAGGCTGCGTTTGCCTCCGTTTGCTGACACTGAAATTACATTTAGGCTGCGTCTGCCTCCGTTTGCTGACACTGAAATTACATTTAGGCTGCGTCTACCACCGCTTGCAGACACTGACCTCTCACATAGGCCGCGAAAAACAGCTGGTTGACAGCGTATAACATGATATAGAACTATAAAATTTACACTCTTTTATGGAATTGCAGAAAATTTATTCAAAATTTACTTAATTATTGTGATTCTTAGTTTAATAAATTCAATTTAGCAAATTTTTATCCACTACTATTTTTAAACATTTCGTTGGCATATATAATTCACCGCTTTTTTCAGATATATCATGCTAAACCTTTTATAAACTAGCAAAATCTGTCTATATTTGCAAATTTAGTTTGTAATTATTTACCGTGTGGCCAGACGAGCAAGTCTTGTAAAAACAGCGTGGCATTCAATGTGTTAATTTGTATTTTTAATTTGTAGTAAAAAAAGTCCCAGTCTTATAATTTCTTTACTCTTTAACCTAGGAAAGGAAAAAAAAACTTTGATGTCGAGGAATTTTCCTCTATTCTCCTCTTTTCCACTGACATATAAAAGGAAGCCAATCCAGTCAAGATATTTATTCAATACGTTGATGATAAGGAAATTCGCTCCACGAAAAAACTACAAATCTCCGCAACAGATTTCCGATGTTTTCTTCTCTTGGGGATTTAGATGAAGATCTTAAGAGTAATGTTTTCCAGAGAACTATTGGATTGTTTACCCAACCCATTTCAAAAGTGATGAAACGGAAATGGCACTCGAGTCTGGTTCTGAATGGCTTCAGTCTAGAAACGGAATAATTTTATTAAGTGAAAGAATTTTAAATAGCATTGGAAATATTGAAGAAACAATTGGTTGTAATTTGAGGAGTGTCTTTTGCAACGAAAATAAAAAAAAAAAGCTATAGTTTAAGTGTCTTACACTTCTGGTGAAGCTATAATTCTAAATAATATATTACTTTTTGGCGTAAAGAATTATCGAAGCTTTAGAACGGGCAATTTGCATAAATATTTTAAAAGTCATCTTTAAAAAAATCACCAATTTGGCGAGATTTTTCAACCAAGAAACCCTTTGACAAAGAATTTTAATTAAATGTATTTTTCATACTTTTTCATTATTTTATTTTAAATTAGATCAAAATAAGTGAAAATCGAAAGTAGGTAAATTTACTGGGAACTAAATTTTTAAGAAATGGACCAATCAAAAGTTACAAAATTAATTTAATGGGGAAAGCAGAGTTCTGAAGTTTGATCTGATATTTGAGAGCTAGCCATTAACGACGATTTCATTAAAAAAAATCGATGTTCTTAGGTGGGGCAGTTTTTTTAAAAATACATTATCGACATTTCCTTCAGGGTTTGGAAATAACGAACGCGACAGTAAAAATAGATATTTTAATGACGAAATTTAATCTGAAAACTGTTATTTTTAAAGAGTTTCCACGAAGAATAAAAATGAACTGTATGTATTTTGCTGTTATGAAAAGAAAGAGCTTATTTTAAGGTATTGTATAAATACTAAAAAAAAATTACATTGATTTGGATTTCATACAGACTGGAAACTCCGTATCTCTGAAATAATTGAATTGGTAGTGGAATAAAAAAACTAAAATAGCAAATATTTTATGATTTAGTCAGCATTTTTGAATATCACAACATCCTCTTTATGATTTTCAGATATTTTTTTGAATTATTTAAACGTCTCCTTAATGGTCAATATTATTTTAAATTAAATATTAAAGCATAAATTTAATATCACTTTAACCCTTTAATGCGAAATGTTTATTAAATATATTTTTCACACTTTTTTCATTATTTTGTATTATTTCAGGTCACAATAAGTGACAAAATATTTAGGATTTAAATAATTTATGGTTACGAAATAAAGGTCGAAACACTGATGTCTTTTTCTGCGTTAAAGTTAAAATCTCACTTGCGAACAATTTTTCAAATTTGGACTTTTTTTGGAGTTAATTAGATCTAAAAAAAAACAATTATTCTTTATTGAAAAATTCTTTAATTTTCAAAATCGAATATTAAAAAATTTTTGAATCTGAATGGGAACAAAAAAAAATTTTAAACTACTTTTTTTGGTTTTATATTTTAGCAAAATATAATTCCGCGATAATCATAAATTCTTTTAGTGTATATTAGACTGTTTTAATATTTAAAAAATACTAAAACATGTTTTTGCCTATAATTAGAGAGGCTTTTTTTTATTTTATCAAAACGCTCTTATACGATTAGCTACAATTCGTGAATAGATTTTGATTTACTGCTTTGTTTGTTAAAGCGTTAAAATAATACAGAAGAGTTGAACAAACAAAAATTTAACTCTGTATTTTTATATGCTCGATAAATATGTTATACACTAGATTTTCACAAATCGAAGAAAAATTCTAAGATTTTAACAAAATTCCGACAATTTTAATGTTTAAAATTAACTTATTTAGATAACGTGCTTAGAGGTAACGTATTTTATAAAGTAACTTATTTTATAAAGTAAAAAAAAAAACATCATGTTTTACATCATGTCTTAGCAAATTAATATTATGTTATATTTGAAGGGATATTTTTTAACTGCAAAAAAGTATAACGACTCAAATCATCGAATCAATAAGAAAACCTATTCGAAAGTTCTTTAACAGCACAAGATGTTCACAATTACTGTTCGAAATCACTATCACATAACCTGGTCTTTGAGTAGTTTGCCACTCGAGACTTTCTATTTTACAATGCAAATAGAATAATAAGCATCAAATCTTAAGATCATCTAATTAGTCTCTCACACTTAACGCTTTGTGACTTCATTTTCAGCATTTCAGATTCCATTAGGCTTAATGGAACTCGGAAATGGATCACCATTTCATTGCTTTCCATGCACGCGATTCTGTGCGTGCCTTTGACGAATAAATTACTGTGCTGTCTAAGATAAAAGACGAAACTTTCAAAAGTTTAAAGCATATTTAAAAGCTATAGTAGGTAGACTTTTGATCTGAAAAATTAATTATTCTGAATGGACTTTGATTCTGGGAAAGAATTTTTGGTAATTGAAGAACGGTGAAAAGTCTATTCGCTATTATATGTTGATAGCAGATGTTTCGCTAAAATAATATTTATTTCATTCACATTGAGATATTAATAAACAGAACTAGTAATCAGCTGAATCAACGATTAAAACAGAACTAGGAATGTACCTGAACTACTGTATAGATTCTGAGAAATAAAAGTATATTGTATTCCTGTGATTTTTTTAGAAATTTTAATTTGCTGGAAAGTTAATGCAAACTTTAAGTGCCTTTTTTTTGCGAATTTACTTTCACTTTTTTTGCATTACATTACTTTTTCCTTCGCTGCACAAAAGCTATGAGAGTAAAAAATTTCGAAGATGCTTAGTATAATGTACAAGGAGTACGATGATGCAAAAAAAATAAGATTCGATAAGTTTGAGAATTATCAACTATTAAATTTCCTGTGAAAAATACCATGTAGACCGATCTACTGCCCACTGAAATGCAACTCCTAAGTTGAAATTTAAGGAGTCATTAAAAGCCATTTTTTTATAAACTTATTCCGAATTTTTTTTTTTTTTGAAGTTCTAATTGAAATTTTAAATGCTTTTTCAAGTGATTTTTTTTACGAATTATTTTTCCCTTTTTTTTGCTTTAATGACTATTTATCCATTGTTTCAGAAAAATATATTTATCTCCCTGGAAATTTTTATTTTATGAGTTCGAACATGAGTAAATGTCGAAAGTATAAAAAATAAATGAATAAAATAAAATAAGGGATTATATGAAGGAGATAAATCTTAACATTTGCAGACCTTACATTTTAAGCCCCGTGATTACAAAGCTCCACGAAAAAACTACAA